>NC_065506.1:23190498-23228018 GCF_006386435.1 Epinephelus moara
AGAGTTTGCACTGCACCTCATTTTCGTTTATTTTGTCGAAGTTGTTCCACACGGAACTTTCTGATGACTGTAGTAGTCTCTGCATGTTTCTCCTGTTTGTAGAAGAGCATCAAACTAGCTGGTAGCCCATCTCACACCGCTGTAGTAATCCTATACTGCAAATTGCATTCCTAATTTGAGTTAGTTTATAGATACTTGTGAACTACTAACTGTTATTCTTGTAACTACACTGCCTGGATGCACAAGTCACTCCTCTACCAGCATTACCCAACAGCTTCAGGTGCATTACCACCACCTTTAGGACTGGAGTTAGACTGACTCTGATTTGTTTTCCCACAAAAAACCAAGATAAGATACGATACGATAAGATATGATAAGATACAATAAGATAAGATACGATAAGATACAATAAGATACTTTATTGATCCCAAACTGGGAAATTCTTACGTTACAGCAGCAAGCAATCAAACAGTATGTGGACATTAGAATATAGAAATATAAAATATATACACAATGAGTAGTACTAAAATCTAAAATATACAAGAAATATACAGGAATAAAATAAAATAAAATAAAAGATGGAGTGGATATTAGATTTGAGATCCGGCCAACAGAGGTGCATATATGTAGCTACTGTAAGTGAAAACAAAAGCTTATTGAATCTCAAGTTAATATTATTTGGATACAGTACACATTCAATGACAAGTATAAATGAGGCCACAGACAGACTACTGTGAGATCTCTGCAGAGCACATGAATGCAAGTACGCTGCTACTTCATCAAGAAGTGGACTTGATGATCTCATGGAGTGGAGCGCTTTATGGGTGAAGGAGAGGGGTA
The DNA here is from genome assembly GCF_006386435.1 of Epinephelus moara. Lineage (NCBI taxonomy): Eukaryota > Metazoa > Chordata > Actinopteri > Perciformes > Serranidae > Epinephelus > Epinephelus moara. Next base: position 23,191,339 of record NC_065506.1, read on the forward strand.
CTGATATGTTACCGTATTTTCCAAAGCTTATAAGTGTCTGTTAGTGTTTGATTTCATGCAAGGATGTTTCACAATGAAAACATTTAATCTGATGTCATTTTGGGCAGACCTCACATTGTATTGACCTCCAGAGCCCCACCCTTTCAGTTGGTGCTTCAGTGTCTGCTCTTATTTCAAGACTGAGAGTAAACCAATGGGTTTTACGTATAACGTTCCTTTGACAGGGACATCATTGGTCTAACACATCTGCACCATTAGTGGTGCATTATCCTGATGCTTTCACAGCCAACACACTCTGTGTGTATTGCTGAACAAGTTACCAGGTTCACACCTGGGGCCGGGGGTCTATTGAAGTGGGCCCACAGGGGCTCTGAAGTTACTGAGGACTGGCATTGTGGTTTAAATGATCTGGCCCTGCGGAAATGTAGAATTTTACTCATGGCAGTAATTGTACCTCACAGCTGGAATGAGAGCAGAGAGAGAAGAGTGCGTAAAAGGGAAGAGGGGAGGGCATTTTATGGCTTGTCAGGGTTATACAGGAGCTAATGATAAAAGTGTGATCTGTAAGTATGATAAGGGCTCTGCCATATCATCTCGGTAATGTTAATACCAGTATATTTTTTTTAATATCATATGAAATTTCATATCGTAATACTTGTCAATATGTCAACAAGTCGAAATAACACATCATACTGTTAGCCACAGACACAACAAGCATGGCTGAAAAAAAAATTATAACCGACTGCCGTGATTCAAAAAAGTAAAGTAAAGTAAAGTCAATACACCTTAGCTATAATTATGAGAAATATTTACTCCACCAAGTCAGGTGCACATGCAAAAAAGCAGCTCCACACTCGACTCCTACAGCAGTCTACATTAGTCCCATGTTGTACCTGTCAGAAGTTTAATGTCTTTGTTCATCATCTGTGAATTGACAATATTAGATTTCCACTCAGTCAGAGAGATTTAAAGTATGAGTTATGGTCATAGTGTGGTTAAAGAGAGTCAATTATACTGAAAAGTAGAGGCGGTTGTACTGCGTCAAGCTCAAAAGTAGCCTGGTGACTTGGGGGATGTTCAGTACCAGAAATAAATAGCACTGCTCTGTTATGTGAGGCCCCCTAACCCCTTAACCCCTGAGGTAGTTCTGAAGTAAGGTAAATTTGAAATACAGTGAAAAAAGTTTACAGCCTGCCATGTTATCCTGCCACTCTGTACAATGACACAGCTAAAAAAATAAAATACAAAAAAGTGCAGTTATATGACTGACAAAATGTGAGTCAACCAAACTAATAATATATGCTCAATGTGAGTCAACTGAGTATAATTAATAAAATTACTAGTTTAAAATAAAGGTTGAAAACAAATTAAATACTACATATTATTACAAAACACTATAAATATACTGTATAATAATACATTATAAGCTATATATTGCATCATATTGAAAACTATTCCTAACAAATCATTGTCACCCCTTCTGTATTATGTACTGTTACCCATGGTGTGTATGTGATACAGTTTATTTCCAAGTGTATTATTGTTAATCACTTATGTCTTACTGGAAAATGTTTTACACTATAATTCAGACTATTCACTACACTCTTTGAAACTCATGATAACTTCCTGATTCAACTGCAGTCTGCAGTGGGGAGAAAATAAACAAACTGTAAACATCTTGTCTGATTGGGCAGCCATTCTGTAGGAGATCTAAAAACTTCCAAATTAGATATTTGTTTCTCTGTTCGCCAACTAAAGCCCTAGAGTGGTTGTAGATAAGGGAGGTTTACAGATGGTGCGGGGTGGACTGCAGCCCTCATGCCTAATTCATGCTGGGGCGTCTATGAGAAGCGAACGCAGCAACCGACCGGGCTCAGATTCCCTTTCATATTCTAATCAACCACCCTGCAGAAGATGTGTTTGCTCCAAAACCAACCCATGTTAACAGGGCACAATGCAGAACAAACAGTTTTCACACACAGCTCAGACAAGTGTGTGTCTGTGCTTAAAAGGCTGGTTAAGGAATGTAAGTGAGATTTATACATTATTGTTTCTCAGGAAATATAGGAGAAGTTATATCTAATGGATGCAGATATCCAAGTCTTATAATTTCTTACCATTTGCCTTCTGGGCAACAAACTTCTGAGAGCTTTTACTATTTTGGATCCAGTTCCCTGTCTGCAAAAATTGGGATTTGTTGTCTGGATTCTCAGATGCTAATGAATCTCTCATCAAATGTTTTATTTCTCCTCACTGTCTTATTTTATATTAACAAAATGCAACAGAAAACATACTAATAGAAGGTTTGTTGCTGATGTGACAGACATCAACAGGCATGGTAGCAACTCTTCTCTTAAGCAGTGGTTCCCAACTAGTGGGTTGGGGTCCAAAAGTGGGCCATGAACTAATGACTGAGGAACAATCTTGACCCCGGGGCTGGACCAGTTGGGAACCACTGCTCTAGTGCAATGCCCCAATTTAAGAATCTCCCAGTTAAACTTTCATTCTTATCATTAACACTTTAATTTCATCAACTTAATATTCTAAAAATATTCTGATTCAGAATCGTCAGTATTTAGATCAAGTGGCTTGTGAGGTGCAGTGAAAACGGAATTGTTCCTCATTTTCGTTTTGAAAAAAGTTACGCATTCAGACAACGTTTTGATAACAACAGCCATGCAAACGGATCCGCAAAAAAGACCAAAAACACTGTAGTACACATGCCAGGCCAGTAGTTGGCGGTGTGACTTTGTAATGAAACAATGTGCACATGCGCTTCCTTCTACAGCGCGGTGATGTATAAACAAACAAAATGGCAACCACACGAACGTTTGTCTGAACGGACAACGAGGTGGAGTTGCTACAATAAAACTACACTTTGCTGGAGAAGCGTTGATAAATTCAATAGGGTGAGCAGCACAAACAGAGCCCGTTTTCAAAACGTTGTGTTTTCAGGCACCCAAAACGCCACTGTCATGTAAATGATCAGCCAAAACGCAACTTAAGTTTACCCTTTTCTGCTGAAATCGTTGTCATATAAACAGGACCTAATTAGGCTGCCACTAAAAACTGCAGTGTTTTTGCTTCCTTGGCCAACAAAAGGTAACAAGACAAATTTGATTTGTATTTATATTAGCCTTTATTTACCGAAACCGCTTCAATAAGAGATTCAAAAGGATTCTTATTCCACGAATTAAATAGTCTATATCACGATACATAGTACATTTTTCAATATTTTAGAATCTCCTCTAAAGTATTGTAGACTACTAAAACACTAAACTACTGAGTAAACTACTGTTACAATAAAGTTAAATAAAGCATTTTTGTCATGAAACAAATCAAAGTGGAACCACTGGTGCTTTCATGCTGAAGCACCCGGCTCATATTGGGCCAAAAGTGTTAACGTTTTTGCTGTAAACTCAAAGCTTTTGGTCAACTGTTAGATGTTAGTTGTTAGCAGAAGGTTAAATCGTAACAGTGGCACCGTTAAAGGACAGGATTTATCCACTGTGAGCTGGAAACACACTAACTGCTCTCCAGGTAATATATTAATAACTTCTGCAAGTTGCACTGGTGCTCCATGGACGCAAGTGTCTAAATGCGGCCTGAAGGCTCACACTATCGCCCAGGAGAGAACAGTCTGGATGGGCTGGGGGAGTGTATGTGGCGTATTATGTTTGTGAGTCACTGGAGAGCGCTAGAGAGCTGAAACGCCAAGGCCAGTTTCACGCAGGTGGCATGATGTGACGGTTTATTTGCCGTGTTTGCGATACAGTTGTTTTGTACATCCCATTTGGAACAAGCTGCAATACGTTGAGTATAATTGGTATATCGCCCACCCCTAATTTGAGTATGACTAAATGCTTTTTAACCCCATCCTTAATTATAGATCTCCAAAATTTCACAGGTGTGATAAGAAAAAATATCTGCACCTGAGGAAAATGCCACTTTATGATACATAATAAAACCATCTCTCCATAAAGAGAGAGCCATTACTTGTTTTTTTGCATCCCACAAGTTTTCAAAAGTCTCTTTGTCCTGCCAAATCGTACATAATGTACAACAAGGAGACAGTTTTACAGGACACTCCCTGCATGTATTTAGATTTTAGTTTAAGTTTAGAACTACCAATCCATTAACTCTAATGTGGGTTATTGAGATGAAAACATTAAAAAACTTAGAGGAAATTAAAAGAACCATCAAATAAAATAGACTTCAGAGATAGGTCCAAAATGCAGCATTTTAAAAATCAATACAAAAGATTTTAGCAAAAGTCATGTATCATTGCCAGAAAGCAATGATTTTATTACAGTTTTACTGTAAGAAAGAACTTTGATACCGCTTCAGTCTTGATTTGTGATGAGCTATCATTATTATGGTCTGATAAGATTTCTTAGAATCCATTCGATAGATGAGCGTATATAAGCGAGGAATATCAGACGCTGTTTCAGCACTATTATCCATTTAGAGTGGAAATGGAGACATATCAGAATTGAAGTGATTATGACCACTGGAAACCAATAATTATGAAAGAAGTATTTCTACGTGTATAATCTGAACACTTGAGAGTGAAATATTTTCTCATCGTGCTCTCTTTAACCTTAAAGTGCTGCGATTGTGGGAGCAACCTAGACGACGTAGGCCCCCTCCCATTCAAAAGGATAATGGCAGCTCACTGTAATAGTGGCAATAAAAGTCTGGCTGCGTCTTCACAGGGATGAGAGAGAGCCACTGAGGGAGAGAACAAGTGTGTGAAGACAGATGATTGACTGTCGATACTGCAACAGGATGAGGGAGTGTGTTTATTGATGGAGGATGGAGAAGTTTTCTCCGCAGGAGCCGCATGACCCTCCTACGCCCATTGCATCCACGCAGGAGCACACAGCACAAGTTTGCATTCAATGCGGTATAAAAGACAGACATTAAAAGATCTCTACACAAAGGCACATGTATAGATATGCATGCATGCGTGTGTGTATACACACAAACTGACAAACACAATTTCCATATTTACTGTTGGGTGAGAAAAGGAAAAGGAGGGGAGGGCAAAAAAACTCATAAATAAATGACAATGCACAGCTTGCCCTGGAAATAGAAGCATCATTTTGTGTTTGTATTATATTCAGGCGGGTAAAATTTAATCTCCCTTTTAATACCCTCTATTGTATAAACAGGAGAGAGGTTGCTGAAATATAAACATTAGGAATGTAACCTTATGAAAATCGATTTGGCATTGAAAAATATTATCTCTGCCTGGTTGTTTATTAATGCAACTTCAGGCATGTAGCCACTATCAATGAGAAAATCCCCCTATTTTATTTTTATGTTGTGTTGAAGAGAATTTATAGGAAGAGGCTGTGGCAAAACATACTGTGAAGTTACTTTAGATAAAACATTTGCAGCATTGTTTTGAATAAGATTGTGATCAAAATGCAGAAATAAAAATCCTTATCTTGATCAAACTGCAATAATAAAAACAAAGGAAGAAAATATTAGAAAAGTTTGGTTGTATGTATTTTATTCATTCATCTACTTGATGAGTAACATGTGCGTGTGATGTAATGATGTGTCATACTAAAAAATCCAAATAGCAGAATAATACCACTAATGATGTCTGACCCAAAGAGACCGAATAGCATGGATTATGATTTAAAACATCATGCTTTATGCCACTAATGTGAAATGACAGATGAGTAACAGCGAGCCGAGTTGTTTTTTGTGTTTTTTTCCCCCCTTTTGGCTAAATATCAGCAGCTCTTCAGAGGCCCGTGTTAAGAACTGGATCTGATCTGCTGTTATATCATACTGTAAATGGTTGAGCCACAAAAACCAAACAATTCTGCCAGCAGACTAATCACTTGGGCTGGTAAACCAATCCTCCACGGACATGCACCGCAAGTATGAAAGTGTGTCTGCAGCCCCGATTATTTATTCATTTTGTTTGATTCAGGATGATGTTCCTCCCTTGGATTACCGTTTTTCCTATCTGGCAAGAGCGCTGGCACTATGCCCTCTGTTTAAGATATCAAAGATTTGTGGCATCTCGTTGCCTTGTGTTGGCTCGCCTGGGGAGTTTCACTAAACATGAAATGGATAAAGCCACACTGATGTACTGTAGGAAACAAAAAGAGAGAGAGAGAGAGAGAGAGAGAGAGAGAGAGAGAGAGAGAGAGAGAGAGAGAGAGAGAGAGAGAGAGAGAGAGAGAGAGAGAGAGAGAGAGAGAGAGAGAGAGAGCGAGAGAGCAAGGAAGGCAAGGGGGCGGGGTGGGGTTGAAAAATGAAAAGATGTAATGGGGTTCCTCTGTCTCAGAGAGAGAAGTGCTGTTGCAGCCTCCGGAAGCTGCTGCCTTTCCTGGGATGCAAAGCATGGTGGTCTCAGGAGAGCAAGTCTGTGAGAAGGATGGCTTTAAAATATCACTGGAGAGGACTGATTGGGACTGTGTGTTTCTGTAATCTGTGGATATTAGATGCGGCAGATTAATTAATTTTCCAGCTTTGGTTTCCTCTCACCATTATGAGGTGGAACACAAACAGAGCAGCTAAATTTAAGAAAATACATGTCATTAATTATGGACGGCCTTTTTGGACTTTATTCTCCTCCTAATATTAACTCAGCAAGAGCTGTAAACATACAGTAGAGATGTCCAAGCAAGTACAGGACACTGTTTATATACTCTGTTTATATACAGAGGTGGTTTCTGTTGCTCTAAACAGAAGGTCTATTTTGTTTGAGACATGGAATCAATCTATCTAATGTTATGAAGCACCGGCCACCAATATTTACTGATATGATTAGATTTTGATGGGCACACTACTTGATTAAGTTGAATATCCCAAACTAGCCATTAGGGTTGACAATGTTTCATATATGGATGTTGCTGCAAAGCGAAAAATTCTAAAACATGAATGCTTCTCACAAGCGTGGCACAGAAGCTCTATACAATCACCAAAGTTTCAAGGTGGACAGCCAAGGTTAGTGTCAACAAGTCGGTATACAACCAAATGTCTCCCCAAGCAAAATCTGATCAGGTCATCCTTGAATCCAAGCGGACGTTTGTGCCAAATTTGAAGAAATTCCCTCATGGTCTTCCTGGGATATTGCCTTCACGAGAATGGAACAGACATGAGGTCACAGTCACCTTGACCTTAGTCCACAAAAATCTAATTAGTTGATCCTTGAGTTTAAGTGGACATTTATGCCAAATTTGAGGAAATTTCCTCAATGCATTCTTAGGCTAACACATTTACGAGCACAGGACGTGTGTGCGGATGGATATACGAATGGACAGACTGACATAAAACCTCCAGCCAGGCAGTCGTGCATGCGGAGGGATTTAAATACCAGGATCTCATCAGCTGTGAGTAAAGACCCTATTTATGTCAAAATACGACAGGGAGACAACGTAAATGTGACTTCCTTTTAAGAACCTTATTCCACAATAAGCTCTCAACATGGGATAAAACATTAGGAAGTAATACTAATGGTCAGAAATCTTAAATAGTGAATTAAATACTTTGCAAGGTGTATAATGTATGGTAAATCTTGTCCGTGTCTCAGAATCGTCACATGCTCATATGACCAGACACTGGTTTGACCACCAGCGAAACAGCTTCAGTGCAACTTAGCACAGAAACTACACACCTCTGGAACTCTACTGGAGGGATGAACACCATTCTTCCAAAAGATATTCCCTCATTTGGTGATGATGGTGGTGGAGTAAGCTGTCTGACACTTAGGTTCCTCCAGAAACCACTACAGTTTGCCTGAATGATTGCATGAAAGACAAGAAGAAAGACCCTAATGTATCTCTAGAATCCAGGGTCCATTGTCCAAATACTGTATTTCAGGGCAAACTGGAAATTGTTGTGAATTACAGTGACTGGATAAATATACACCAATTACAATAAAACTAAATAAATTGATTAAAAAAAATGAATAACACCAGTGTCACTGTAGGGCTGGGCAATATGGAGAAACTTAAATACCATGATATTTGTGACCAAGTACCTTGATATTAATAATATGACGATATTGTAGGGTTGACTAAGTGGGTAATGCTTATTATAACAGCTAGAACAGTCTGATAAGTTCAAAAAATTCCAGCACTTTACTGTAATGCAACCTTTAAAACTAGGACAAGACAACACTTATGATATTATGGTATTCAAAGTCTAAGACGATATCTAGTCTCACATCACACTATCAATACCAATATAAATTTATTGTCCATAATTGTCAACGTAACTTATAATTATCAACGCTAAAAAAAGTACAACTCAGATAACTGACCCAGATCAAATGCCTACTTGTACTGTACTAGCATTCAAATACTTAAGTATTCAATCCTTCCAGTTTTCTTCTCTGAAAACCACATTGCAAATAAACCCAGGTATCTGGTACTCTTATTTAGAGGAACGGACATTAATGGCCTCCAGCCTTCCCGGTCAAGGTGCTCTTTTCTAAGAAATGCAACGATCACAACAACAACAAGATACGTATCCTGAAAACGGAACCAATATAAAATCACCTCTGCATAATGGGCTGGAATAACAGGAGGAGACACCGGGGCTAATGCCACACTAGGTTTCTGATTTCCTGTCTAAATCGGCATAAAGCATCTTGCCTTCAGATGGATTACCTGTCAGTGCATTAAGTACAACTTAGACCGCATCTGAAGCCACAAGAGACGCCAGCTTGCTCTTCCAGAGGCGCTTTAACCATGGCCTCTTCAAAACCACAGGGCTATTACATCTGCCTGTTAAAAGCTTTGAGGGAGGCGTCCAGTCAAAGTCAGAGCTTGGTGGGAGCTCGAACCAAGGTGACTAAACTCATTCTTCTCTGTCCAGGTTGCACTTATTTCTGATGGAGTTAGGGCCACTTCACTCGACTTTGCACCACCTACATTAACGGCTGAAATAAGAGTCACTTTCCTTCACCACCAGCTTCTTTGACTCAAAGACAGATAGATGAGTGAGCAAGACAATGTAAAGATATAGGAAAATGATTGAGAGAGCAAGACACTGCTTCAGACTACACAAGCCAAGCAGAGAATCAAGCATACAAGAGGCGCATTTGATCAATGGCCCCGATTGAGAGGCAATGGATTTTGCATTATAACCACCCTGTTCATTATTGGCTGAGTTAGCGTCTGTTCGCTAACGCCCCCTCTGTCCTTTCCTGTTGAGGAGTAGTGATCAATTTGGAGGGATGTGTTCCCCTTTAGATACACACACATACCCACTCAAGTAGACACACATAACATCACAGCCCATCACTCCAGAGGCAGAAGAGGTAGTGTGGGCAGGAGAGATCTGGGCCAATAGAAAATCACACTGCTTACATGAACAATAGCTCAATTAGAGAGGTCTGTTCATGTTATGAGATTGCTTTTCTTATGCTAATCTGTACACTTAACTAAATGCTCTTCAGTAAGGGGTTTGTGCTCTCCCAAGTTAGCTCACCATTTCATTATGTAGTCACGTGTAAGCGGCGCTACGCATTGACTGCCTTCGTAAATCATGTTCATGGGAGGAGGGATAAAAGTGCCTTGCTGATATGTAAGTGGATTTCGGGGATCGTTTTCCTATCCTTGTATTGATAAAAGCTTCATTAATCAATCATACATCTCTTCCCATTGATGGTCATGATGAAGTGCAGCTGTGGTGATTTTGTGTGTGTGTGTGTGTGTGTGTGTGTGTGTGTGTGTGTGTGTATGTGTGTGTGTATCTGTGTACATGTGAAAAACTTTGGCTTAGGATTCTCCTCACAATAAATTAAAAATACCATGTTGAAGTTAGATGTTGCATATCTCAGCAAAACACCGACATAATGTAACCTGGTATATGCACGTGGATATCATGGCGCTGGCAAAAAAGCAATGAGGATATTTATCAAATGGCCAAATTTGAATAATGAGGGTGTCAGCCAATATGGCGTTTTTGTAAACGAACATTAGCAGGTGCTCGCATATGTTTGAAATACATTTCAACACAGTTGCATCTTGAGTAAAATCCCATCTAGAGAAAAACACTATCAGTTGTAAGAGACACAGTAACACAAGACTAAGAGCCTGTTTACACCTGGTATTATCATGCGTCTCGGATGATCCAATCACAAGTGGAAAGCTCCAAGGCTACATCCTCATTTTTACATTTTCTGAGGAATGGTGAGAACACCTCTGAATGTCAAGATCGGCCCTGATCAACCTCAGTAAAAGACTATGTCTGCATGTCGAAGGAGCAATAGCAACAAAGATGTACTTAGAAAGGTAGCACTGTATAAACACAGTGACAAGGGAAGCCTTCAGCAATGGATAACGCTTCTGGTACCACACTGTCATATTTTCTTCACAACCACTCCCTATCTGTATTTTCCACTGCCGCAGCTACCTTATAGTCATGTTACTTTCAGCAACAGTTTCACTTCATTATTGGTCAAAGCCAAGAAAACTCTGGTCTGACTTTTTCCCATTGCTTTTCTTTCCTCTGTAGTTTTTCTGCAACTAAGCAGCTGGCCACCGAGTAGACAATATACTTCCCGTTCATACTGGTATGCGCATGCCCAGTGTACATGAATGGTCTCGTGATATGCATTTTTGGATAAGTTAATATGGACGGAGATTATTTCTAAAACGCTTGTGTGGACAAAGATTGTTTTTGTTTTAAAATAACCACATATTAATGTGGATAAGCCTTGGTCTGTCTGTCCACACTTGGCATTACAATATGTCTCCATATGCATCTCATGTGCAGCACGGCACTGTACACAAAGCGGAGCCAATGTTGCATTCAGGCCTTGTCACGTAAATGACAAATTCCAGCACGTGAATAGGCCATAGCGCAACACAGAAGCATGTCAGGTGGGCCGAACCCGAGAAAAATTTTGAGTCCGTGATTTCCCCATGACACTTACAAATGTTTGCGTAACTGTGCTTGGATGTTGTTTTATGAGGCTCTGGTGGCTTTCAGTTGTCTCTTTGTCTTGAACGTTACAAGGCTCGGCTTTCTTTCGCATGCATTCTGCGTACTTTTCTCTGTGCTGTCTCAAGTGTTGATATAGATTGGTCATGTTGCCAAGGGACGCGGCGCCTTTAACTTTTAAAGTTTTACATAGCACGTCTTTCTGTTAAACGTCGCCGTACCTGAATCCAGAGTATCGCCATATAATAGACGTTGCATTTCTTTCGCCACCAACTCAGCCTGTTCTTGGTCGTGCTCATGCTCTTCTTCAGCGTCTATGTCGGTCACTGCTGCACGCCGGGAGGTCATCTGACCATACGTGCTGCACACACCAGGATAGCTTTTGGGCGTAATGTCAACAAACTCCATACACTACAGCAGAGGTAATCTTGTTCACAGGCACACACGTTAACATTTATTTACATTAAATCGCAAATCGCAGTTTTTTACGCGGTTATGTAATCGCACAGCCTGACATCGCGATTACAACTGCAATTAGATTAATCATGCAGCACTACTCTATATGTAAATAAACATGTACATCATTTCTGTTTGTAAAGACCAAATGCGTTGTTGTGTTTTTGTTTATCATTAGACAAGGTAGCACAACCTGCAGTCCATCCACCTCCCCACTGCTAGGAGACTACTATTGCGGAAACATAAGATCCGCACCTGGAGCAGTTGGTGAGAGTCCCCCAAACAGTGACAGGGCTAACTGAACGCACTTAAGCATTGCATCTAACCTGTGTAATGGCAGCAACAGAAAGTTTTCTTATCGTACGGGTAGTTGGAAAAGCAGGGACATCAGCTGAGTAGGTGGTCCTTTAATGTTGCCAGGAACACATTAGCGTACACTCTGCTGAAAGGCTGTGGCCATATGTGGACCAGATCACGGCCGAGTGTAGTCTAAGGGATTGTATCTCAAGAAGCACTAAGAACACATAGGATGCATTTACACCTGTATAGAGAGCTTTCCACTTGTGATTAGGCTTGTGCCAGTTTGAAAATTTTCCAACCGGTTTGATTTAAAGCCAAATATCTAACCGAGCCAATATATCGAATTATATACCTAATTTTACCACTGGGGGTCGCATTTGAGCTATTTTTCCCAATAAAAGCCCATTGTATGTGTAATGCGCTTCCAATCCACTAGGTGGTGGTAATGCTGTATTAACCGCCAATACACACAAGGTTACACAAGAATAAGAAGCAGAAGGACACCAAGACGTTAGGGCAAAGACGGTGGATAAACCAGTAATAATAGTAGTAATAGTACAGTATAGTATAAACTGTATAGTACAGTAGTAATCCAGTATCTTTGGTTAGGGCAACAAACTGAATGACTGCTGACTCCCTCGCACTTTTCCCCGCCCCCAATGAAATTTGATCTCTCGCAGCAGCAGCAGACAGCTGAGCGGAGCTGCAGAGTCCCTCGGATGTCGCTGCTGATGTCAAAAGCTTCCCCCCACCGCTGCCCCCCCGGTTTATCTGGAAATTGGCACAAGCCTACTTGTGATCACTCAAGTTGCATACCATACCAAGTTTAAACAGAGCCAACATGAGATCAACCTCACAGAAGTCTTGGATTGATTAGACTGATCTCAAACTGCATCACACCATCACCACACCTTAACACCAGACAGGACCAACAAAAATAGTGGACGTAGCTACCGTGACTTCACACATTGGCTTGTGGACTCCCGCTTTGAAGCCTCAGCTGTGGAATTCTGGCTTTCGCCATTTTAGTTTTTGGCACCATGAATGACCATACTTGGTTCTTGGCACCTCCATGTTGGTTTCATTTTTCAGCCCCGCACGCTGCTGCTTGGCTTCTCTTCACGATCTGTGATTTCCTGTTCAATCTAAATCATACTTATCTAATCAACAACTTATTTGGTCGATAACTGATATCAATATATCCATTTTTTCCCCCACATAATTTTAGTGATCAAGTCTCTTCTTAAGTGGAATAAACATCATATTATGCATACATAGTCTTTTTGTAACGGCCCACCAGCAGATGGAGACATGAAATAGAATGCTTTTCAGTGTATGTAATATTCATTCATTGTGCAAAATTAGAAAAAGCATGTTGGCCAATTCTGATAGCTCATTTTAAAGCCAATATCAGCTGATACCAATGACGTGCTGACATCATTGTGCATCCCTAATGGATACATGTTCCTAAAAGTTGTACACAGGAATAAATGGAGACGGTTATCTGTATAAAGGTGTAGGCATTATAGCAGAGTGCAGGAGTGAGTTTGGATTATAAACTAAGAGACTACATCGATGTAAGTAGGAAGTTCTCACAGTAAATTAGGCACTCATCTTGAAGTTACTGAAGCAAAGACTCAGGGAAGTGTGTATTGTTTATCCAACCCACTTTACATGAAACCATGGCCACGAACGCGGGCTGCAAGCCTAAAGCTAGCCAGCACCAAGGTATGCTGCTAGCTGTCTAGCACACCCATAGATGCACCACATGGTCTCCCCGCCCACCCCCGCCACTTGGACACTACGAAGCCGTAAAGTTTGCTGATGCTGTCTTGACATGTGGCAGCCTGCTTTCATCACGCAGAAGTGGGCTTGATTTCATCTAAAGTGGGTTGGGAAAAATTATAAACACCACAGGGACCTCCCTGTGCCTACCAGGAATCACATATATTCTAACAATTAAGTTTCAACACATCCTCACAGATTTACAACTTTATATCTTAAACTCAAGACTGCACTACTGCTGCGACACACAGCAACCATTTGAGATGGTAGGATAATGTCTCAGGGCTTTTATGCATGCATGCTGCATAGAAATGATAGACTTACTAGAATTTCAAATTTCATGATGACAGTTTGTATTTTACAATTTTCAAAAAAATGTTTCCAGTCCCAGAAAAAAATATTAAATCCTTAATTTACCACTGTCACATTTTTCCCCTCACTCTTCTTTCTACTTCGTCTTCCCTTCAGTCACCTCCCATTTCTCTTTTGTCTTGCTCCATCTCATCTGCTCTGCATTCATATGCCAAGCGCCCATTCTTCTATGTACAGTTTTCTTCTCTGCTTTCCATTTCTTAGCTCAGCTTTTCCTGTGTCTCAGCCTCTCTCTCCCTCTCCACTCATCTCAAAGCCCAACCTATCTATCATTGTTGTAATCAACACAATGGAGTTGTCATGGTTGGCCACAGTGACCCTCCCTGGACATCGCCCCGGGAAAGCGACTGAAAGAGAAAAGAGTCGGACTTGCCAAACACTGAATCATCACATTTATCAAATATTATAAAGAGGGATGAGAGAAAGAAAGGCAGGAACAAGATGAGTTTATTTCTCAACACAGCAATTGAATAATTGCCTGAGGCTGCAGAGGTTATTCCCTCTGACTCGCTCACTTTTACAAATACATAGTGTACATGAGTAACAGAGCACAACCCCCCCCCTGTAGTTTCACTGCTTCCAGCCTCCTGAATTACTTTTGAACATTCCTTTAAACTTTCTGAGCGTTTTAAGCTTCCTGCTTGGCTTTCCTGTGATGGCGAGATAGGACAAGTGTCGAGCTATTTTGTGAGCATGAGACATTTAGATCGGAGATTGAAAAGAAAGTGAAACAGACTCTCCACACACAAGTAGAGGAAGAAAAAACTGAACAAACAAGGGTTTTTATATAGGGTACTGATAGATCTCTTGAGCAAAGTGTTGAGCAAATGTATCAATAAACACTGGTGAAAATGGTGTGATTGCAATTTGTATTAAAAAAAAAGGCTACATTTGAAGATCGTGTGAAGCTTTAAATTGATCAAAATCTTAAATAGTTGAGTGACTGCTTGAATTGAAGCTTGGACATTTATCTAATACTGCTACAGTGAGGGAAGGATGTGCATTGAGCGTTGAAATATTCCTTCTCTTCAGGACAATCTGATGGCTGATGCATTCAGTTTGCAAAACGTGCCTCAATTTTGACATGTGGAAAACAGCCTTAAAGATGGCAGCTCGGTGAATAATGAAGCAAAATGAAATGCTAATTCACTATGAGTGTCAGGGAAACTTATAATTGCCCAAATTGCTTACTTCTTGGAGCACGTGACCCGCACCACACAGAAGGTGACTGCTTCTTGTTCTCAAGTTTAGACTGTGTCACTGAGTTTGACTTGTCATGGGGCATCCTGGAAATATTTTAATTTGAACTTTAACGTACAAAGAATTCGCTCCAATTTCCAAAATAAAACTAATTTGAGTTTTTATTTGCTGTCACTTTTGATTGTTAGATTAATTGGACAACACTCCATCATACATGCCTCCCTTCACTGGAATACAACACTGTATCCTGAGATTGAATGTCACATCCATACTTACTATGCTGATTAGGTCGTCTGTGTAAACAATATGCCGTAATTCCATGCACAACACACTGACACTGTGAGTGGCACTTTGTGTATGATGATTTAAAGCACACTAAGTTATGTTTACTATTGCTAATATTAATCAATTACATTTTAATGGAGAGAGTGGACATAGTCTTAAGCAGTTTTTCTGCCTTTTTTTTTAGGTTCCAAGAAAAAGTTTCTCCTCATTTTCCAAATAGAGCCCTGTGGTATCTTGGAGCAAACTCCCCATTACCTCCTGCAAATGGCCAATGCAGAAAAAGGGATTAACTAAGCATACATTTAGGGCTATGGAAAAATGGACATGTCCACAGATTTATTGGCATTTATTATGGTTGTTCTTGTTTTAAGCGTAAAACCCCCTCTAAACTGCATCATTGAATAGGGTGTTGCTCTGCCTCACACAAACCATTAGCGAGAGAATTTATGCATTTAATACATTAGAATAGAAAATGAATTTAAAAAGAAAACGCCATGAGGGAACACATTATCTTTGCTGTCGGCAGTTTTCTGGTTCAACATTTGGCAGCCTCGTCAGTAAATGAAAGAATTATTTCAATTATTGTACAGCATTAAATTATAGTTTGTGGAGAAAGTGGTGACAGGTCTGCAGAGCTATAACACTTCCCCTGCCTCTGGCTTCTCTGTCAGTTTTAATGAAGAAACCTCTCCACACTACACAGAGTGAGAGAGACAGAGAGAGGCGAGGTTTTGTTCACTGATTCTCAAATTTGTTGCAATGACTGTGAATCAGTACTTTGTTTAAAATATATATATATATATATATATATATATATATATACGTATATTATTCAAGGTCAACAGGAACTGCGGGGGCTTCGACTGGCCCAAAATCTGGAGACTGAAATTGGAAGAGAGTGAAATATACTCTCAACAGCTAAAAAATTAATTGAATCAGTTTCCTACTGTTGAACTTACTTACAGCATGTCATCCCATTAATAGCCCCAATGTCTTACTGTGCAGTGGTTTGCCACAGGGTTCGAAGCTCAAACCTGACTTGTTCTAGCAGATATTCCCTCAACAAACATTAGGGAATGTCATGTGTGGAAATATATTGCTATTATACCTGCTAAGAAAAACACCTAGGGGCAGGTGTATCCTCCTTATGCTCACATTAGCTCCCTGCTAGCTGCCCTGTCCTTCTGCACATAATGCCCTCTATAAATAGAGAATAAAAGACTTGGCTTCTCTACGCCAATGGTTCCCATCCGCCATTGTAATGCCATCCCATCCATACAGATATCAAATGCCTGATCCCTGCAGCATTTAACCAAATTAAATACTACCTTCATTAGCAAGCCAACACCTATCGGAGGCATACAAAATACCCCCAGCCCCAAGGACATGCGGCTAAATGGGCTGGCAGAGCTTAAAATAAGTCCGCACACCACAAAGACCAGCCTTCATTTGTATGTTCCTAATGTGCCAGCTTCACTCACTGTACATGGCCCGCTGCTCCCAACACATGGTGAGTAATTGCCAACACTCGACCTCCATACTGCACTTAATCAACATGGTATCACCATGGGGATAAATTCACGAACAATACAGCCAGAATAATTCATATATTGGTCAACAGAACTAATGTGCAAAGTGGTGCGTAGCGTCAAGGTGTCACATGATTCAAAGCCAAGGTTACTGTTTGTGATCTGAGAAAAATAACAATGGAGGCAAGGAGGAAGAAAAAGAAGACGCCTTTGACCCAGAGTCTAAGGCTCATAATTTTGCTTCGCTTATATTCCATCCAGGCCAAAAGTTTCCAATAACTCTTTTGATTTCTTAATTTAAACATTGTCCTTACAAAGGATGATATATTTTATTAATTTATAGATGTTTGTTGCAATAATGTAGTTGACATGTTCAATATAAGCCCTACCTAAAAATCTGTTTAGGGTTGTTTCCAGTGACAAAAGAATAGACTGTTGGGATCTATGAACTGGATGCATGTTTCCAGGTTAAGAACACCCAGTTCATCATTGTACAGTTGGCCCATTTGTCTCCATTCTCACCTTTGACCTGCAGGCAAATGGTGATAAAAGCACCCTTCATTGCATTCGACAATAAAAGCAATAGGCAGTTCTTGAGTCAAGCAGCACAGTAAACAAACATAAATAAAAGAGAGTGGGAATCAATGAAAGAGGAAGCATAGAAAAGCAGCACACAGACCTCAAAGCCAATACACTAACACTCAGCTATTACCACCAGTGCAACAAGGAAATATAAACAGCTTTGAAGAACATGGAGAAAAACTCTATGCATATTTATTTGTAATACTGTATTGTATTATCTAATGCAGCTATCGTTTTGAGATGTACAGTCCTTCACACGTGTAATTTTAGAGCATGACACAACATTTAAGACCATACAAAGGTTTTATTTTTCTCTTCTGCTGCAAACTGAGCAATAAAAAATCATTATGAACTTTTTGGCCCTTTGTTGTTACTTGTTTGTACAGCACATCACATCCACCGTTTGGGAATTAATCTAAATTCTCCAAACTCAAATGAAAAATTATAATGCAATCAATTAGTCTCAGTATTAACTTAAGCATTTCATCAAACAGTCAGATTTTACCGAAAATCATTGTAGCCTCAGGGTTTCCCACATATTCATTTACTTGTGGCAGCCCGCCATGATAACAACATCTGCCGTCATATATTGATTGTATATTTTTGGAGCTGGACCTTCATTAGTAGTGGTGTTGGAATATATATACCATTCTCTTACTCACTGCACTACACTGTTGGAGCACAGAGCGTACTCTGGGCACAGACGGAGCAGCAGAAGGCCAGGCACTGTGAAAGTGAAAATTAACCGTTTATTGCACTGGGTCTAAAAGTTTGTGTTCACTCGCATCTGCAGCAGCTGCTCCTCTCATCCATTAATGTGATCTGATCAGCTCTGATTGGATCAACTGATCAATTATCCATTATTCACCCTGTCACTCAAACTCCACAAACTGCTGCTGACAGAAAAAAGAAGAGTTCTACCTGTGCTGCACTCAGGACCCCACAAAAACATGCAAATCAGAGAGGGTTTACAGAATGTTACAACGGGACACAAACAAATGCAAAAAAAAAAAAAAAAAAAAAAAGTTTGGCAATCCACCAAATATCAACCCTCATTTACAAAGAATTTTAGCAGCTAAGAAATTCAAATAGCCAGACAGCAAGCTAGGTCCACGACTGGCAGTGGGAGTTGGAAGGTTGGAGGAAGGGATAACTTTTTTTTCCAGAAAATTAGACATTTTGTGTCCCAGGAGCGGAAGCACACTATCCTGAGAAATTGGCTTGTATATAAATTAACTTCAGCTATACTTAAAATGTATTGGCCGTATTTTAAGCAACACTAAATGCACCGAGGAGAAAAATGCATGAACCTATGGGTTCCAAACCTAAGCGCTTTAGTGTATTATTTTGTTCAGGCAAAAGAAAATCATTAACATTTATCAACTAGTAATGCTACTAGTTAGTTAGCTTACTAGAAAATATCATAGGTTTGAGCAAGTCAAAAAGAGACAAAGAAGCTTTCCAAGTCAGTTATTAATAGCTCACAGAAAACACTGCGTGCAATAGTCCACCTTCCACCCTCTCTTCCCCTTTCTCTGTCTCTCTCTTGTGTAAACACACACCTTGGAGAGTGCAGCAGTGCTCAGTTTTTTTTTTCTGTCTTTAACTCAGTCCTGACAATTGTGCTACCATAATGCATAAAGTTGGCAGTTTGCAAGTCCGGTTTGGGTGGTTAGTAAACACTTTCCCAGACAAAGTATTATTTTTAAGTTGCCAGCCACCGCCAGCATTTTTGATCATACTCACTAATCCTTTAAGACCCACAGAATAATTTGTTCCATGAATATGTAAACAGTATATGAAACTAAAGATGAGACCCTCTCAGACCTTATACAAAATACCCATTCTATTCTATCTTATTCCATTTCCTTTTTATCAACACTTGAATTTGTGCATTCTCATAAAAAAATAACACATCGCACAAAAAGCTAAAAAAAAATAATTTTTTGTCATTTTCAAGTACAAAATAAATTTCACATTTACTTTTTTGTTTTTTCCTCATTTCCTTATGTCAATTTGAACTGTATAAATGAAAATAATATTCTGTTTGAGGCACAGCAGAACACATCGCCACGTTTAGTGTCAATACTGTTGTTTCCCTCTCCTCTGTGGTCATCTTGTCCGTGTGTCACTATCATCGTCATGACGATCCCGTTTCGTCCCACCAAACTTGTTTGCTTCTTCGTCAAAATCGGATTCGTAATGTTGATCAAAACAGGAATTGTCTTAGTCTAGTCCATCAGCATCTCCACGGCTTGCGCAACTATTCTTTCGGCGTCTGCATTTTCGTGCGGTTTCCTGCTACTTTTCTGTAAACAATTTCTTCCGATTTCCAGCAGATCTTGTTCTTCATTTGTTGTTGGACACAGTGCTGCTGTTCTATTTCACACAAGATGTGTAACAGCAGCCCCTATCTTCTAACAGTAAAAACACTGAATGACGGAATTTCTAGTCAACAGCAGGAAAGCATTCTGTCATAAACGACGGAAAATCTCAGTAATGGCAAGGTACAGTGTTAACCTAGCCTACAACAGATTAATTTGGTGGGAATCTTGTTTCCCAGCATTGAACACATACGTGGTTATACTGTAAGAGACTGTCCCAGAAGACAAAAAGCCTCTGCACAAAATTAAGTTCTCCTGATAGATATGTCTCTGATGGAGGGATAAGATAATTGCTCAGTTTTCTGTATTCAAGGAAGAATACTTTAATCCTTGGCTTGACATGGCAGAAAGCTGATAAAATTAGGTTCATATAGCTGGACTGAAGAGAAATACACTAGTAGTTCCTCATTTCTGTTAATGTGGTGTCTAAAATGGTCCTGGCGATTGTCATGTTTCCTTTTAAAACACTTTAATGATTCTGAACCTTTATCTACCTAAAGCTCAGTTAGCCTGAACATCTCACCTGAACTCTGCACTGGCGCATCACTCACATGTTGGAGGCGTTTGGTTTGTATTGGATGTCTTTACAGCATCTGACATGGAAAATAAAAACAGTCGGGCTTGACCTTCCTCTTCTATCATCTTCTTTTTCCTCTGCTCCAAGCATCCACCCCATAACAGATTAGCTCAGAGGAAGACCCATTTCCTCCCTGAGGCTGCTAAAATATTAATCAAAACACAGAGGAGTGTGCAGCAGCTCCCAAGATGCATGTCTTCTAATGGTAATACATGGGGAAGGCAGAGAGGGAGGAGTGCTGCCTGTAATAGCCTCACAGAGGGGGAGGAGAGGAGGAGGGCCAGAGGTGACAGGGGCTTTCACAAGGGACAAAGAGAATGAGAGAGAGGAATGGATGGGCAGGAAGAGAGGTGGAGCGAAGACATGAGGTGTGCGGAGAATAGACGAAGAGACTGCACTGATACAGAGTGCTTCAGAGAGATCCAGCACAGGGAAGATCAAAGAAGCATCATTGCCTCTCACCACACATTTTGTGCGCTTACAAGGGGTGAAGATAGCCCAACGTGAAACTTTCAAGTATGAATAATAGATAACAAACCATACAAATAGCCAATTTAGCTTAATATTTTTCCTTACGTATCGGCAGTGCCAAATATTTGTTTGGGTTTGTGTGTGTGTACGCGACTGTGTGTGAGAGAGAGAGATAGAGAATACAGAGATGTTACGGTTTTAACAAGCACTTTTTTACCCTCATAAAGACGGAACGCATGATGCCAGGTGGTCTGTATGAGCGGTAAGAGGCGTTTCTCTCATGGGCCAAATCTAAGCGCGTCTCTGGCACTGAGCCACTGCCAGTGGGGAAAAATGATTGGAGTATCCATGTTGGCGACACGCTAATCATGTAACTAAGCTTTGTTGCGGTGAGGGGAGACTAAAAGGGTTATTTCGGCTAATTTTCCATGCTTGCCTACCAGTCTTTCTGTTAGTAGGTGATTCAGGCACATTGACAGTTTTTTGGGAGAGTATGGGATGTGTTAGCTCGCAGAAAACTGTGAAATTAAGGCACACACGTGCTCTATCGAGGCAGGCAGCCTCCTGTTACCACTGAAGAAACACTGACAGTATAAAGCTGACAACTGTTTAGAGTACCTAGTCTATAAAGAACAACAAGCTGATTTTATGGGGAATGCAAAACTGTATATCCTCATGGGTCATCTTCAACTAACCTGCAGACAGCTGTGACTGTGTTCCGCTACCTGGTAATTAGGGAGATGTGGAGCCCCCATGGGTTACACACTCACAGCGTGCTGCCACACTCCTCCCTCTTCATCCAACAGGCTCCCCGGAGAGATGGCCGTTTTGTAAAAGGTGACACAAATCAGTGACCTCTGTCCTGACCATGTCGATAATGAGATGCAACTGGAGCTTCATTGTATTCAAATGAGGCTGCGCGTGACAATAATGTTGAGGAGATTCCAGTGGAGAAAGACCAACATTAACTTCTCTGACAATAATAAATACAGAAGTGTAAAAAGGCAATGAGGAGCTAACTAAGTGAGAAATAGGAAACAGACTGAGATAATACACACACTTTTTGCCCACCCACGTTCTTTGTGTCTCCAAAAGACAGATGGGTAGGGGTTAAACTGGTCTGTCCCAGTCACGGGCCTTTGTCTATTGTGTTGCTTTGCTTAATGTAAACCGATAAAGCTGGCTAACCTTGTGGACCCGATCAATGCTTATTTAGAATACCATTGATTAACAGTTCTGATTATTGATTATGTCATCCCACTCAAGATATGCCAATGGTTCTGATAAGAGGTTGGCCTGAAGCAGATAGGTCTGTCCACAAGGCTACTGGACACACACACACACACACACACACACACACACAATGTGGGCCCTGCTCCTACAATGGACTCGAAGGAGTCCAATGTCTTCCTCTTTTTCTCTCAAACACACACATGCACACACACATTATGTACACACATATGTATCGGTCATAAACACACCAGGACTGGAGACAGCTCTACTCTCTGTTGACACAGGGTAATGTCTGCTCATGTGAGACCTAAACATTGAAATTAACACACCATCTGTTCCTGCAGTGTGCCCAGTGGCCATTTTGAAATTTCCTCACTGTGAACATATAACATGTACTGTATCTACATACAGCTTTTCCTAAACTTACTTAGAACTTATCTTGTTGGCAACAGTGGAGCAGGGATACCCTCAAACAGAGCCCATCGCCTGTCAGTGTGACAATAAGCCTCTGGGGGCGATGGCCAATGTTTTTGGAGATCCAGTGTAGCCTGTGGATATCCGGGCCTAGACTTCCTCTTCCGTGCGCCGTTCATTTGGCTCGTATTTGTTTTATTTACACCATGATGCTGTGAGAGTTTAGAGGTCACAGTCATGTGAAAGTCACATTAAAGTCATTTGAGCTGCATATCTAGAGGTGTGCACACATCCAAGTATTGTACTTACAGTGAGGTTTTAACTAGGGCTTTACCTGACTCAGATTTGGCTGTTTCATAAGAATATTTGTTGCTTCGTTATTTGTTTTCCATATAAAGGTATCAAACAAAAGCCAGAGACTGTGTCATATTAAGTACCTGTGAGCTGCAAATTCACCACTTCCAAGCAATAGTGTAAAGATCTCAGAGCCTTACAGGTCAAAGGCTTTCTTCCTCGATGCAGCTTCCTGCACGTCCGCAGCTACCTGCACGTCCGCAGCTACCTGCGCAGCTACCTGTACCAAAGAGTAGCGTGAAAGTCAAGAGTGCTCACTCCGCAGCAAAATCTGCGGATCAAAATGTCCAAATGTATTTTTGAGATGTTTATGAACAACAGTTACATTGGGATGGCTCAGCTGGAAACCTAACAGCAACATCTGATGGTTAAAACGCTTAAGCAAAAGAGGAAAAAAGCAGATCTGACGTTACATCGCAGCCTTCGCTAGCTCAGCCAAACTGTGATTAACTGATACTTCTTTTGTGATATTTATGGCTATTGTCAATTCTGCATCCGTGATTCTGTTCTCACAGAAACTGGAAAGCTCCACACAGTGTTCAGTAGGGCTGCAACTAACGATTGTTTTCATTGTCGACTAATCTGTCGATTATTTCTTCGATTAGTCGACTAATCATTTTATCGAAAAATGTGTTAATATGTTGAAAAATGTCGGTCTGTCTCTCCCAAACCCCAAAATTGTGTCATCTAACGTCTTGTTTCGTACTCACGCCAAAGGGTTTTAGTTCGCAGTCATGGGAGAGTGTGTAAAGCTGCCAATATTTGAACGTAAGAAGCTGCGATAAGAGTATTTTGGGGCACTTTTTTACTAAAATAGTCACAGATTATTTCAATAGTCAATTAGTCATTGATCAGTCGACTAATCGTTGCAGCCCTAGTGTTCAGGCAGCCTCCCACTGCAGATTCTGACCAAAGCAATGACAATTTATATCTATGACTAACTAGTGTTTATCGCAGCATACATGTGATCATAGTCATTCATAGGGAATACCGAATATAAGCATATCGTCAAAGTGCTTGAGCTCTAATGTGCCTTCATTTGTGCATTTTAGTCGGCCAGTTGTGTCTGGCCTGTATAAAGGGCAACTGTAAGCTGCAGTTCAGGTGAACAGGTCAGAGTCTAATGATGAAGCACTACTGACATTTGTGTCATTTATTTTTCAATGACAATATTCCATTATTTGAGTGCCTTAACTGTTAAAGTAAGAATTATGGCCAATGAGCCATTCTTGAATGTTTACAGATCTCAAAATAACAACTTACAACTTCTCTGAGGGAAACCTGCTTGGTGCTGCTCCATCTCAGTGATGCACAATAGGGCTTTACAGTATATCGAAAAAATGTACATTCATTGCGATATCAACATGTGCAATATAGATAACATAAAAGACTGCTTATGTACATGTGCCATGCATTCACACGCTGCATGTTATGTTGAAACAGTGGCATTGCGTGACTTTCGACCCACTAGTTACTTTTGAAAGTATTTTTCATGTCACAGAAACTACTAAGAGTGAAACTTGTGTTTTGAATGTTCTTATCATATTGTCGGTGGTGTGGTGGTGTTTTTGTTCTGATGCTCTGCACAGATCTGACACCTGATTAACACCTGTATTCACATCACTGCCGTGTGACCTCTGTGACCTCCTTTAACTTGAAGAGGTTAAACGCTGTACTGGAGAGATCCCCATCACTCACTGTCAGTGATAAAACAATGCATTCATTGGATTCTGTTAATTTTGTTAAAACATTCAGCATCTTATTACCTGAACATAAATACATTATGTACCTGTAAAAAAGTCTTAAAACTGTAGCTAAACTCAAGAGAGAGATCATGTTTGTATCAACGCAAATATCCTATTAACAGTCTACCTTCACACTCTTGAAACATAAAAGCAAATTACCTAAAATGTTTGTGATATATTTATTAATTTAATGGTATAAATGGAACATGTTGGTTAAAATTTAAAAAAAGAAACAGTTTCAGGGGATTTTCCATCCCCAGCAGATACTCTGAAGCCTGTGTGGTCATTGTCCAGTGCTGTAAAGCCTGATGATAAAAACGTTTACAGCAGAGCCGTTATTAAAGAGAGAGTGAGTCAATCAAAACTGTCAATAACACAGTATCCATGACATACAATTACCAGGGCTACCACTCGCACACTGGAGCATGCCATTTGCTTTTTATAGTCCAAGTGGAAAGATTTAGACACACTGAAAATGAAATAGGTAGGCTTGCGTAGATACAGTGTGGCACATTCACATACATTCGCTTTTGGGAAATACGCCTACTTG
Organism: Epinephelus moara; assembly: GCF_006386435.1. Classification (NCBI taxonomy): domain Eukaryota; kingdom Metazoa; phylum Chordata; class Actinopteri; order Perciformes; family Serranidae; genus Epinephelus; species Epinephelus moara. The sequence continues at coordinate 23,216,496 of NC_065506.1, forward strand.
CTTTCTTGCTAAGAGTTTGATGAGAAGGTTAATACCACTCTCAGACGTGTGAATGGTCACAATCTTATCATCTCACCGTTGCAGAGAAGGTGAATAAGCATATTTCCAATAATATTGAACTCTTCCTTTAAACATGGTAAAAGATTAGTAAGATTAAGTATGAATCTTCATGATTAGAGTGGCTCAGGCTGTATATTTCTGTCTACTACTATATTCAATACAAAAAGTAGTGTGTATTATCAAATAGGGTTTCTGCCAGTGTACTGCAAGCCAAGTGGCCCACCTGGCCAGCTGGGAATTTTGTAAAGGTGTATTTTTAAGATGTTTTTTTTAGAGTAGAGTAGCCTAGAGGGTAAAGAAAAACACCCTGCTAACATCACGATGAATGCCGATGGAAATTCAGCTGAGTGCACACACACACACACACACACACACACACACAAACATACACACAGAACACAAAGCCACAAACTTACAACAGCCACAGCTGCAACAGGGAATTCAACCTGTCAATGAGGTATGCACGCTAGTATTATTGTTAACGTTACCAGTTAGCAGAGTTATCCAGAATGTTCAATGTTAGCAGTAGTGTTACAATTACTGGCTAAAGAGTCTATCAACTTTTCCATTCACAGTGAGTAAGCTGACAATAGCGTTAATGTAACGTTAACTATGAGGAGTCAGAACTCTGCAACAGCTCAAATCATGTTATGAAGGTTAACCATCAACGTAAGGCTCAAACATACTTTCTGCATTGAATGTCTGCAGTCATGAGGACATGGACACACGCACACGTGGTTTTATTTATAGTACAATTCATGATCTGTGTCAGTTGGGGTGAAATAGACACTTAACAAGGGTGGTAGGTCTTGATTTAATGTCAGGCCAATATCAAACTTAAAACCAACAGTGAGGTGGCTTTGGTAGACTTGACAGCAGTGTTTTAAACTGAACTGCATTTTTAGAGCAAGAGATGGGAGCTGCCGCTTGTGACACCTAAAGTCTGCACAGTCCCAAAAAATGGGCTGCATGCAGATGTCCGCACAGGTGTCTGTCCGAACCCTTGGGGACATGGGTGGATGATGAGATTTAAGTCACTTGGACCAATGTGGACTAGGGCTGTCAACGAATATTCTAAATTCGAATGTGAAAAAAAACATTGACCTTCGAATGTGAAAATTGATATTCGATTGTGGAGAAAAAAAAAACACCACCGCAGCTGTCCTCTTTGTGAGTGGGAGGTGGGAGCGGCCACGGAGCTGCGCTGCGCGGCGCCGCGCAGCCGGTGTGGATGACACAATCGGTTAACATGGGCACCGAAAGGAAACTGGCTTCGCTTCTTGGCGCTTCGAGGCTATTCGCAGCGCTTCCGCGGGCGGTGTGGCCTAACGGGTCAGAGAGGGGGGGCGAGCGAGAGGTCTGCGGTCGTTTATAACGTAATGTTATAGATTATTGTTTTATGTGTTTTAATGTGTAGGTATGTAAATGTTTTCAAAGACGTTTATGTTGAAATAAAAATACCTACAAGTAGTTATGTTTCCTTGTATTAATACGTACAGAAGTATATTTCCTTGTATTAGTTTGCCCTCTTGTGGACATAATGCAAAAAAAAAAAAAATTCGAATGGTTTGAACCTATGAGTTATTTTTAGAACAAATATTCAAACGTCATTTTTGAGCAATTTTGACAGCCCTAATGTGGACCCTCACAAACATGCAGATGCAGAAACTGTGAATTGGCCTTTACTTCTTTCCATCTCCTGCAGTGAGATCTGTCCATCAAACTTTGTCCGGTGCAACATACTGCACCACTCCCCACGACAAGTTTCATCTTGTCCTGTAGACACACCAGCTAGCAGGGCCATTTCTAGCTTTTTAAGGGCCTTATGCAAAATCTCATTTGTGAAGATGCCAATCGCCCATGAATAGGCTAGCACACAAAATCTGCATCATATTCTATATGTGTATGAGACTAAATACTGCTTTTTACACATAAAAAGCATTTAGATTTCAAGGTTAATAATAGGGTTGGGTCGGTATGAGAAAAAAAAAGAACGGTCCGGTTTTTGTGAAAAAACGCAACAAGTCGGTAATACCGGATTTTCGCCACTTGGGGACGCAACTGACTCATTAATTTAAAAAAAAAAAAAAAAAAAAAAACAACCTTAGGACAACAGAGTGACAGTAACACATTGTTTCTTTTATTCCTTATAAATAAATTTTGCAGCTTACTCAGTCATTGCAAACAAGGGTTGCCTCCTTCGTCTGGCTCAAAGCCAAAGTGTTGCCATAGTGGCGCATTCTTTGATTTCTTCGAGACTTGTCCGCCATTATCGACTCCCCAGGCTACAGTAGAGGCCTCAGCGCATGTGTCCGCCATTATCGACTCCCCAGGCTACAGTAGAGGCCTCAGCGCATGCGCACTCGCACCCCTAGCTCTGTCCCCGCCCCACCCCCACCCCCACCCCCCTCTCTCTCCTGCTCGCTGTGCGCTTGGCGAAGAGGCAGACACAGGTGCTCACAGACTCGGGCGTACTATAAGCGGAGTCGAGCGCACTTCCACGTTGTAGTTTCCTGTAAAAATCCCCGTGAAAAATCAGTGTGATGTGAAAAATACATGGCGAGCAGTCTTGCGTGACAGTGGTGCGCGGAGCAGAGTCCGCGCGGTCGTGCTTTGCACGCACAGGGCTTGCGGACGTCTGCTTTTACCGGGCGGACCTCCGCGGAGTCCGCTCCGCCTACATTCCGCCCGAGTATGCGGTCCGGTCGGTCTCAAAAAAAAAAAAAAAAAAAAAAAACCCCGGTCCAAGACGGAGTACCGAACCGAATTGGTGTTACTGAGAACCGACCCAACCCTAGTTAATAATGTAGCACAGCTGAATTAAAATAAACTTTGATGGTAGATGTGGTCTGTATTAACCAAAAAAGCTGAGTTCAGCAACTGCAAATTCTGTGATTCTGCCTCCTTCCAGCACCATTATTTGATGCTACAGTGATGTAGGTGGAAGGAGGAAGAACTACAGGATATTTCAGCTTTATGGGGTGTGTGTGGGTTAGATGTTGTCTCTAGATGTTGCTTAATTTGTGGTAATCTTGTGTCCAGATGTGAGTGGTCATTCTGAATGTATTCACTTGTATTCACACGGCACTGTCTAGACACAGATGTGGGGTCAGGCGGTACGTCCTTGCTGACACATATCCACATGCAGCTCTTTAACTAACTTGTCATTCTCCTGCAATGGAGCAAACTGGTCTTGTAACTTTGCAACAGTATGTGACGCATCTCTCTGTGATTTTGCTTTGGCCTGCTTTGTAATTTTCTTGAGGATGTAGTTGTAGCGAAGCCAGTAATAGTAGTCTGCAAACTGCAAACTGCCAACAGCAGCCGGCATCCCACTCCCTCTGTCCATATGTCTCTGCAACGCTGAATTCCCAGTTTTCTTGCTGTCGTATCTCACCAGAGCCCCACACACTTAACATTTTACATACCCAACTGCTTTGTTATTATCTGCATTGACATCTAAATCAAACGCCTCCATATCGTTGATTTCCCTGCATGTTTTTAGGTATTTTTAAACTTCTAATGTCAAATTGGATGTCAAATCAATTCTCTGTCTCATTGTGTCATAGGGATTACTGTTAATTTATTATGCTGATCTGTTCTGTATGACATCTATTGCACGTCTGTCCGTCCTGGAAGAGGGATCCCTCCTTAGTTGCTCTTCCTGATGTTTCTACCGTTTTTTCACGCGTTAAAGGTTTTTTTTGGGGAGTTTTTCCTTATCCGCTGTGAGGGTCATAAGGACAGAGGGATGTCGTATGCTGAAAAGCCCTGTGAGGCAAACTGTGATTTGTGATATTGGGCTTTATAAATAAAATTGATTGATTGAATTGATTGATTGATTAAAATTCTGTTTGCAGTCCTCCATCATTAGCGAGCTGCATGAATATTTACCACTTGGAATAGCCTATGTGTTCAAGTGTCTCGTAAATAACGAAACCCAGCACTGAGCAAAAATAAGTCCAACACAGTGTCCGTGGGTCTGTAATTTTAAAATATTTTTACGCTATAAGTTTACTAAGAAGCACCATGTATGTAGGCCAAACCTGACCCAAACCTAAACATCATTTGTAATTATTTTTCCGAACCTGGCTCGACCTGTTGGGCTTGGTTCAGGTATCCACCCTCCATTTATGATTCTCTGTGTACTTTAGGGACCAGAAAAAAGTGGTCTGAGTCTCACTTTGTATGAAGCCCTGGTCATCTTAACTTGTAAAGCAGTTGCTGCTGGCTCATGCTGATGAAGGAATCAGGACACTGCTGGGCCAGTGTTTTTTGGGAGGTGGGGACGGCCCTGTTGTCTTATTGTTAGGTCAGCAGTGCTAGGCTAGCCCCTGTCAGCCAGCCAGTGTTGAGCTCTGCACTTTGCATAAGGGGGCTCTTCCGTAATGAGCCGCTATGTATGGGTATCATGTGAGATATCTGAGCTAGCGCTTACTGTTCCATGGCCAAGGTCAAAGCCTGCCCACCCCACCGCTGACTCCCCTTCGCTATCCATCACCTGAGAACACAGACCGCAGCTAAGCTCACATTCCAACCCCTCTGGACATCCTCACACCAATTTGGAAGGACTGTCTTTTTTATGGTGATCTCCGTTTATCGTATATGTCAATATACTTTCATGATATTGCACAAAGAAACACCCTTTAATTCTTGTACAAAAACTTCAGTGCAATTAGTACATGAAGACTGATTGAACTGAAAAAAAGGGAGACTGATTTCTTTGTACACCAATCAAGAAAAAAACACGAGGGCCTACGGTATCAACAGTGTCCAGTCTAAATATATGCCTTTAAAAGACTGTTCAGGCTAATTGTTTGCGGTGTAACACAATAGTCTGTTTATCTTGTCTTGCCTACGTGCATGCTTGATGCTTGCTCTTTTCCAATGAGCACTTGCTATCAACATGTCAAAAGAGGATACCTTATGTGGCCCCGTATGAGTAAGACAGGGGCTTAAGTGTACAGGACCCTGCAACAATCTGTCCACACACCGCCATACTACCGCTTAAGTCCCCACAATAATCAATAAACTGCCCTCTCCCAGATCACATATCAATTGCTTGCTGAACTCGGCTGTGGAATAAAAGATGTGTGCCTAAAGAATGAATGACCTCTGTGCTGCTGCTGTGTACACATAAGTCACATCAACACGCAGTCGAAGTTACAAGTGGTCACTTTAAGATAATAAGGATGTATAATGATTACTATTTTATTTATTGAGCTAGTTATCTCTTTGTTAAATAATAGTATTCAATGTGGTCTAAAAATAAAGTCAGGGTGCTTTGAAAGATGGTTCGTATTTGCAAATCTGATTCCACCTTCGATCCCCCATTTTGTCAAAATTATTAACACTTTTGGGTGAACTGTTTGAAAGCAGATAGATTTCATGATGAATCTGAAATCAATTTGGACTCAAATATTCATGTCTGTCATGACAGCAGCATATTAATTACCCCTCTTCCCCAATTCTCACACATCCTCCGCCCAAAGACAGGACGATGTATTGCCACTTAGTCCTGCACAATAAACTTTATTGACAGCTCTTTTGTCTATCACTATGGTGAGCTACATAGTAAAGAGCAGGTAGAGTGATTACATTTGGGGAGACAAAACATGGGTTAAGGGGGTATGAATCTGAGTATGACCAAACTGTATGATAGTCTGGTGTGCGAAATCTCAGAGTGGAAGCATGGACGAATAAAAAGGGGAAATGAGCAAAGAGAGATGGATTTCCTGCCATTTGTGATATATGACCAATCGCCTGTCTATCTTGAGATTCGCAGTTAATGGCTATCGGCCAAGATTTAAACCCTTTTCTTTTGTGCATTCTCCGTAATCAATAAATTGGCATCCATTTGATTGAATGCTCATCCATTGTGCTAAAATGAGGCCTAACGAGTTTTGTCCTTTTGAACAATGAGTTTGGTTTCAATACAACGAAAAAACTGCTTTTCACAAAAGTATAATTTAGGCATCTATTGATGAAAAAAATGTTTTTGGTTGATCAAATATTCTTTTGTCAGCAAATATTGAATTTGAAAAATGTTAAGAACAAACTGGGAATCAAGTTTTATTCCTCAGCATTCCAGTTTGATAATAATCGCTGCCCTTTTCCCAACTTTCCATAGAATCTGAAATGATCAATATGTATTACGCGATATGAATGATTATGTTTCCAAACTGCAGTGATATAGTGAAGACAGACTGTCCTCTGAAAAGGGCAAACAGAGGAGTCATATAAAATAATTGTGAAAAAAAGGTGGGAGAAAAAAAATCAAAATGAACGATGAAATATCAGAAAAGGAAAAGCAGCAACATAAATTCTGTGATCTGTTCTGCATTTGACTAATTTCATTATTTTGATGCTATGGAAGCTCTTTTGCTTGCTTTGCCAGGGTTAACTGTCAGGTTGGTTGGCTTGTTCTGATATGCATGTATGTGTGTGTGCTTACATGCACTCGTATATACAGTATATGTGATTGCAAACTCCCTGGAGCCTCAAAGAAAGACACGTATCAGTCCTGCAAATAGTTTTTATGTGAAACACACAGCTCAAGTGTGTGCACATAAAATGACACACAGCATTTATTTTTTCAAGACTCAAATTATTTGTCCCACAACAATATCTTGAGAAGTCTAAGCGTTATTCAACGGCAACATGAGATGACTGACCTGAGGTCAAATCAGTACCTCTCTGTGAACTCTGTTTCCCGCACCTGACAAAAGCAGACCAATTCAAAGAGAAGAACTTGTCAGAAGTTATCCGAGCTTTGGCCCCATATCTGCAGAGCCAGTCATATTTCCCATCTAATTTTTTCCAATCAAGAAGAGAATAAACTGCATATTTAAAACCGTATATCTTCAATAGAATCTGTGCCAAGAAGAAGAAAGTTAATTTTATTTACATATTTTAGCAAAATATCTTCCTGGGAATACGTGAAAGAAAAAGCGCATTTCGGTTACTCCCTTTAGAGCAGAATTGGCTGCGGCTTGATGAAATGAATCCTTTTAATTTGCATCTCATATAAAACATAATATGAAGTAATTTCAATTGGTGGAGAAAAACAAAAGATTGAGTGTGTTTAGCCAATGCATTTGCTGACAGAATGTGAAAAAATACGACATTGATACATTGATGCCCAAATTAGTATTCAAACAAAACCATCAAATCCAGTCAGCCTAAATGGAGAAGCGAGGAAAGACTGAGAGGAAAACAACAGCACCCATGGATACCTTCATAAACAAAGGAGATGCTCTCCATGCCTGCAGTTAAACAACAATGCCCTCTATTGGTGTGACGCTGCATCTGTTCCCCCAACAAAGGCCATCGCATTAAAGGCAGACTGATGTGTTTTCCAGCACACTCAGCAGAAATATCACATTGAAGTGCAATCACCTCGAACCTCAAAGACTGTCCTTATTAACCTACTAACTACCACAGAATGCTTTATTATTAATTTACAAACGTTATTCAACTATAACAGTCATCGCTGCCATAATCAGGGGGGCTTATTAGGACTTAAAACATATTAATTAGTACAATAATGAATGAAACCTCAGTAGGTGAGTGCAAGTATAGCCAGCATGCCTCCAGCATTAGAAGTCTGCAGACTCACAGACGGCTTCTCAGAGGTAGGAGCCCTGTGTGTGTGTATGCCTGTGTGTGTGTGAGCATGTGTGTGTGTGTGCGTGTGTGTGTGCTTGTGTGTAAGTGTGTGCATGCTTGCGTGCGTGAATGAGGATGGTTTACAGGATCAGTGAAGAAGTTCTTGACAGGAATGCACATTGAGCTCCTCGTCTCCCTGTTGCTCTCTCTACTGAACCGGAACAGTGGTGTAGACAAACAGGGGCGCCCCGGAGAGTGTGGCGAGCTAAGTGAGTGAGCACAGAGGTTTAATATGACAGCTACACTTCTCGACTGCTGGTTCAGGGTGAAGAAAATGTCCTACACTGTACGCCTGTGGCAGCATCATGGCCGATCAAACACGTGCCACTTAGAAATACTGAACTGGACTGCAGACAGGTGAAGGAGCTGTGAATAGTGAGCATGAGCAATTGCAAAGTTGACTGTAGTTCTTAGCATTGTAAGTGCATGACATCAGGGGTGAGTCTAGAAAATGTTGAATGGGGCAAAGACACAGAGATAGGCCACCTTTGAAAAACAGGTATGTTATGCATAAACTTAAAGCCTTTCTTTTAGTAATTTACAAACTGTACATTAGAAACCAACAATTTGTTTACTCAAGGTACAAAATGATTGCCATTTTTATATATAGTGGTGCATATGAAACTAGGGCTGGGTATCACCACTGATTTCCTGAATCGATTTGATTTCGACTCACAATGTCCCGATACGATTCGATATCTGATTCAATTCAATATTGATTTGATAGGGTATATTTCAGTTACAACACCAATTTCTACTAGAATGTTAAAGAGATTCTCAGAGAATGAATACTGTAAATTTTACAAGATATTATAAAGAAAAAGAGAATAAAATCAGAACAGGATTAAAACTAAATATTCTATAACTGAATGTCATTTCTAGAGCAGCCACAGTAATATCAAAACAGCAAAGTCACAATATAAGCTCAATATCTCACTGGAAATACGTCTAAAATGTTCATACAACAAAACATATTCCTGATATCACAACAATGAGTGAAGGCTGCTGCTGCATGATAATAAATGACACCAAAACATAAAAAAGTAAGCTAACAGTTACAGATAAAGAGCCGGTAACGTCGGAGCTTCTCAACACTACGGTCGTTAATTATTTAGTATCGCGGCCCGTTTACTACCGGCAAGGTTAACGAGGTTAAGGCTTCACACAAACATGGAAAAAAAAACATATTAACAGCCCGACCTCAGATTGTATGAATCAGTATCAAGTCATTCAAATGCGGATCGATTTGAATCGGACGAATCGATTATTTCAACCCGGCCCTATATGAATAATAAAAAGAATTTGTTTTAGACACCATTCATGGATATTTTCAGTTCATTCATGAATATCTGTGTGTGCTTTCAGGACTTATCTTGCAAGAAACATAGAAGTGGGGGGAAAAATTGATACAACATAGTACTGTGATATTGTTTGTGAGTATTGTTTCTTTATTATATAGATTAGTTATATTGCTAATACAAATTTAACCTTTGGTAGCCTACTTGAATATTCAAATAAATTCATTTGAGATACATTTTGCCAGAATAAAAATGACTGAAGTGAGGTAAACAGACTGAAAACTTTATCTTATTGCTTTATCTTGCTGGTATTGCAATACTCAGTGTATTACAAAAGATATAAAATCACAACAACAGTTTATCGTGGCTTAAGTATCGTGATATTATCATTTTGTTGGGCCTCTGTTGATTAACACCACTAAAGAAATGTATTCTTGCTCAAGGAAAACACAAACTGTCCAACAGTAGACTAGCCCTCTTTGTTAAAGCTTCCATTTTAGTTGAACTACTGACCTCTATCATTATAAACTAACGGTGGGACTAAACAATTGAATCATAATGGAAGCAATCTATAACAGAATTATACAGTATTTCTCCCCTTCACTCTGTTTCCCACTGTTTTTGCTTTTTCACATTGTTTGCTGCTTGTGTGGATGAAAAATTGATATCTTTTGGTATGCTTACACCATCCTGGCAAACAACCTCCCTCCCACCTCCCAGAAGACCATAAAACACTTGCAGACATGGGGCAGGGGGTGGGGGCAACAAGGCAAAGCCAGAATAGATGGAGAGGAATGGTAATAGCTGCATGATGTTAAATGGGATTATAGCAAAGATTTGCAGCCACTGCCCTTACAAACGGTTTTGGCAAAAAGTTTTAACAAATCTCCCGCAGAATTATTTGCCAATAAGCGAAAGAAAGCCTACTCTGTTGACATTGCTCATGAATAATTTTGTTACACTTCATTTTCAAATACCGTGAGGTAAATTACAGGAGGTATCTTTCACTCACAGTTTGAGAGAGGAGCCACGCAACGCAGACAAAAGACACGATGATACATACCTGCGCAGAGCTATTAGCCTGAGTCCCAGCCCCCTTTTTATTTCAATTAAAGCTCTCTCTTTGATTCAGAGGCATCCAAATCTAAAGTGTCTTTGATCTCCTAACCATAGGACAGACAAAGTGAAAGTCTCTTTAAACGGGTGGAAAAGAAAGTTGTAATTCCAGAACGGGGGACAACTTCTTTCCCTGCTGCGGTTTTAACTGGCACAGGGGTACTTAAAAGACCTCACGCCTGGTTTGGCAGTGGTGAACAAAACAATCCACTATGAGGAAGAAAGAAAAAACACACACACAGGCTGTAAGGGGCTGACAGGCTTTCTTTCATTCTGAATATACTTCCCCAAATGTGATTAATCGAGTCTCTCAATATGCACATAGGAAGAAAAATGTAGCCTCTAAAGACGGGGTAAGAGCTATGAGTACTGGCACATCACTGCCAGGTGACAGGAAAATACTTTTACAATTCTGCTCTACCTTTTCTGATTAAACGAAGAAATTTAAAATCAAAAGGCTGCTGGATCTTAAAAGTTAACTGTCTAAAGCCCCTGCAGGAAAGATATTGTATGTATTACACCAACTGTGCAGATATTACGGCACATCAATAACTTCCTGTGTAATAAAATCAAATGTGATCCATGATAGAGAAATCATTACATGTACAGAAAACAAAGTTTCTCTATGTTATGTAGGATACGCTGAGACCCTCCTCTCATTCTTGGAGCTTAAATCTTATTGCTCAATCTGCGAGCTGCCGCCATACACACTTTGATCCTCTCTGCTGCCCACCAGGGCGTGTGGGGGAACAGCTACATGACAGTCCCAGTGTGAAGGATTGTGGGTATTTTCTCCACTCAGAGTGTAGGATTATGGGCTGCTAACTGCTTTTGTATGAAAGAAAAACATCAGTGTGCACCGCGTTGGAGCCCCGGCGAACAACAGTCGCTACCCGGAAGCCTGGCTGTTCTTTGATGTGCTGCTGAGCGGTTGCGGGGCCGCACAAAGTAGAGGAGCACAATCAGTCATCTGTTGGAGAAGGGACCAGTAGGGCCTCAGCACCACAGAGGGGTCACTCAACACTGGCCACAGACACAGACGCAGGCAGGAGGGGGAGACAGCACCGAGATGGCAGATTCACACTCATGGGTCCGGTCATGTCTTTTACTTTTCTTTCTCTTAACTGCTGCTTATTTTGGTGTGTTTTACATCAAGCTGCATTGATTAATCAATTAGTTGATTAATCGACAACTAATCTGAAGATGAGTTAATCAGCTTAAGTCATTTTTTGAGAGAAAAAAAAAAGTCAAAATTCTCTGATTCCAGCTTCTTAAAGTGATAGTTCAGGTTTTTGGACATGAAGTTGTGTGAAACGCTGACCATCTGTAGCTCTGATGTGACGGTGTCACTACTCTCAACGAGCCTCCTGCTCTGAGAAAT
>NC_065506.1:23228185-23300865 GCF_006386435.1 Epinephelus moara
ATACTTTTTTGTAGCTTAAAACCTTTTGGTTACGTGTCCCCCGTACATCTTCAGAACTACTTTTTCTCCAGTAAGCTACGAGCCATTTCTCAGAGCAGGAGGCTCGTTGAGAGTAGTGACACCGTCACATCAGAGCTACAGATGGTCAGCGTTTCACACAACTTCATGTCCAAAAACCTGAACTATCACTTTAAATGTGATTATTTTCCATGGGTTTTTTGACATTTAAGGACATAATCTTGAGTTTCAGGACACACTGATTGACACTTTTCAGCCTTTCCTAACAGATTAATCGACAATGAAAATAATCATTAGCCGTGGCCCTACCTCTATCTCTCTCTTTGTTCTCTGCACGAGCAAATAATTAACATATCATTTTGATAATTCTGCTGTTTGTCTGTTGTGAGTAATATTAATCCATTTAATCACTGTTCTGTGACTCGACTGGATCTCTAAGCATTTTCATGCCTTTTCTCTCAACGCTTTATATGATGCAAGCATGCATATTAAAGCGAGGCAGCCAGCTGTGAAAACAGCTTAATTAGTCGTAATCACTTCTGATGGAACATGTTTCCACTATTTGCCTCCATTAGGGATGCTTTATTTTTCTTATTCTATCAGCCAGCCTCGTGTTCAACCGCTGCCACTCTGTGCCAGGTGGGGCCGCCGGGATGATGAATGTGTCCCGGAGGCTGATTCCTGTCACTAAAAATGTCTGAAAAATATAAGTTTGCGCTGCCCTCAGATAATGAGGTACTCACTGTGTAAAATTATCAGTGCCATGGACAAACTGAAGAATATTTGGGTATTTTCTTGTAAAAATGATTTTAGAAAGGCACTATGACACAATCTAAAGGTCAATATCACAATTTGGATCAACCAGTACAATTTCCAGCTCCACACATCAAAAGTTATGTCATCACAGGAGGTAACAAGGAGTTCTCAAGTCGCACAAATCAAACTGCCTGCACATTGATGGAGAGCCGTGAGAGCTAGTGATTCAAAAAAAAAAAGGAGGAATCAATGGTATTAACAAATCATTGACGCCCAAGACAATTGAAAATTGAAGCTCATTTAAGGCCCCTAACTTTGATTTACAGCACCCATTTCCAATTCATCTCGCCATCTAACCTGACACAGCTGAATCAATGGCAGAGCAGCTATCCTTCACTCACTGTTCGATGGAAGATTTATCGACAGGGCGGGGTCAGTATTGGGAGAGACGAGGAGAATGATGGGCAGACGAGACGAGCAGGGAAAAGTATTCTTCAGATCTGAACAAATTTCAAGGTGACATGCACCGTACCCTGAACTGAATCTGCTGTGTGTCACCCACTTTTCCTGTAAAACACACTTTTCAAAAACCTTAACATTACTGATACATAATAAATTCACATTTGCCTTCACAAACCACATCCAAAGCAGCATGTTGTTTTTCACATGGCACACACTACACACTGGCTGATTTACATATCATATACTGCTTATACGTACACTGCTATTTCATTTGGCATGGGTGTCCGTTTCCCTGGCTGTTTCCCTCATCAGTGTGTATAAACCAAAGTGCTGCTGATGTGTGTCTCTCTTAGTTGTGATGCATTTCTCCTGCAATGAATCTTGTGGCTTCCCGCTTCCCAGTCATGCCACCATTCGATGGGTCTTTGATGCCTTGTGGTTGGCAACCGTCCTCCAGCCTTGGCACTGGGCCATTAGATATTATGTCACACACGCATCATGGAGGACACGAGAACAGACAAAAGCACAAAGTGAGAGAACCTGCAGAGAGAATAAAAGAATACTGACATACAGGAAGCGCTAATAGTGAAATATCCACACGGAGCACATGTTTCTGTCAAGATTTTAAGGTTGTAGCGTGTGGTCCTGTAATTTGTAATCTGTAATAATTTTTCTCTATATCAGTAAATGAGGTGGGAACAATATTAAAAATTTCATGATGCAGTTGATTAGGTATTTTTCAGGACGGACATTTTGATACATCGTTGCAAGAAACCGCAGGTGATAAATAATGCTGCTGATGGCTGCAGTGGAAACCTTTGTTAATTAGTCACACCTGTGGTTTTTCTGCTTCACATAAGGTAGTATATATTACAGCACCTGTATTGGACTGCATGACACTGGAGATACAGTACTGTTTTTACTGAATTCTCATGTGCCTCTCTCTTAATTCTACTAATTAACCCCTCAGATAAACAATAAACCCTTACTAAGTCCACATAGTTGTAAGTCAGGTGTTCTTCCAGCATTTAATGTTTGTACGACATTTAGTGTATGTCTCTTTGTTGTTTACTTTGTTACCCAAGCGTTCCTCTACTCACAGGCCACTACATGAAGCCACTTGCAGGTGGGCATGTTGTGTATCTGGCACAGTAACAGTCAGTGTGCCATACATGTTTGAGTGCAAGTACAAAGGGTATTATGGAAACTTATTTGTGTTCCAAGGTAATGGTATTCCTGCCGGCTTGTCGGTGACCACTTGACAGACAGAACGGACTTCCTATCACTCTCTCAGTCACAATGTATAGTGAACATGAGATCACGCACACACACCTACACACACCCCAATACCAATAACAGAAGCAGATGCCCCAAGGAAAGGACAACATTCAAGTCATTACAATTAAACATTTCATCTGAGTGGTCTCTATAGTGCCTGAGGATTAGCGCTTGGCCCATGGGATAGAGGGCTATGCCTGTTGGGTGTGTGTGTGTGCGTTTGTGTGACTTAGATCTTAAAGATAAACTTGCAAAAAGACCAAAAACAAAAACAAATGTCAAATTCACTGATAGTTGAGATGTATGTGTTTATCCTGTCTGCTCTGTATTATACCAGTGGTTCTCAAGTGGTAGTCACAGTCCAAAAGTGGGTCATGGGCCCATTCTGAATGGACCGCAAATGTATCACAAATGTGTCAAGTTTGTGAAATAATACTTTATTTTGAAGTTCAGTGAATATCCGGCACAGAGCTTTTATTTTGAAGTGCCGTTTCCTGCTGTAGAATGAGTGAATACCAAACAGCTACTTGACAGAGGCAGCAAACTAGCTTGATGACATGGCCAAATGCAAGTACGATGCTGAATATTTTAAACTGTGTGGACCTAGAACTAATGACTAAGAACAAATCTGGAACCTGTGGCTGGACCATTTGGGAACTACTGTATTATACCATATCTTTTCAATGAGGAATAGGTTCACACACTACATTGCCTCCCTCCTGTTAAAATGGCTATGGCTCAGGAGGTAGAGCGGGTTGTCCACTAATTCAAGGATCATCAGTTTGATCCCCAGCTGTGTGTAAGCATGTGTAAGCATCCTTGGGCAAGACACTGAACCCTAAATTGCTCCTGTGTGGGTGTGTGAATGTTCAAGCTAAGTAGCAGGAGGCATCTTGTGTTGTTTGGTAGCCTCGGCCACCAGCGTGTGAATGGGTGAGTGTGACATGTAGTGCAAAAGTCAGAAGACTATAAAGGCACCATTTAAATGCAGGCCCATTTAAAATGACGCTACCTGTAGCAGTTTTGTTTAGATTCAGGAGGAAGCACAAATTGATGAGGAAACAGTCATCGTATTTTTTGTTCCACTCATGTAATTTGGTCTGTGCACTTCAAAGTCAGTCCGTGCAGATACGGAGGTGGTGAGACGGGGCAGTTACCGGCAGGGAGGTACACACTAATCACACACACACTAAGACAGTGGACCAATTATTTGACAATAAGCAGTAACAACCACTTGGGAGAAACACAACAGACACACAAAAGAATGATCATTCACCAGCCAACCTGTCCAAGTTGCATTGATGCGGTGTGATGCAAGCCGCCTGCCTGCTGTTGTATCCTCCTCCACAGGAAATCCAATAGGAACACTCAGTGTCACTAATGCCCTCCACCAAACCAAGAGAAAACCCTGATCAATGCTCAGCAATCAGCCGATTGATCACACATGATATCACTGGCCAAATCAAGATAGATAACGTACTCCCCTTCATTTCTCAATGTGCCGCTGAGCCAACAGGTGCTTTTTCACATCCCTAATAATTACATAAAGATACAGTTGAGAATTTAACCCAAAACTCATTAAGAGGCCAAAAGACAAAATATAATTTGTAATTCAATCATGGCGTGTAGATGGTGTAGTTTCTGTGAGCCACTATTGTTAGCATGATATCGGATCAGTTGCCAAAACTGAACAAGGGGTCAGTTGCTATTTATAAGCTGCCAGGGACAGCTCCGAAGAATGGCTGATGTGAAACGGCTTGATAAAAATGACCGAAGCCAAGACAATTTAGCAAATTAATTTCATGATAATTCTATTTTCTTTTCCCCCTATCTCTTTCATTCTCCTCCTCGCTGTGCCGGTTCTCACAGTCCTGCCTCACGGCCAGTAAGTATATGCACCATGAACACATTTAATTTTCCCTGTTAGTCCACAGCGCGGCCAGAGGTGAGCTTTAATAAGGATCAATGGCACTTTATCTGGGACAGGACCCACTCCCATGCATGCAAATCACAACACCAGCAATGGATTCAATTAAAAAGAGAACCTCCAACCACCGGCACTGGAAATTCAATTAAAGGATTTATGCAAAGGTTCACTGGCTTTTTTGTGTTGCTGTTTCTGTTTATGTAATGAGCTTTTCATATCAAGAATCAATACGTAATCTGGAGTAGGGCCATGTGGAGGGTGGTGGGTTGCTTTCTCATATGCATTTTGGATATAATTCAAGAAAAGGCATTTCTATAGAGCAGTTCGCAGGATATCTTACCACATTACTCCACCCACTGGGCATGAACTGGAGTCTCCTCACCATGTGGTGTACTCTTGAAGGGTATACCACATCTCATGCTACGACCACACATGATATTTATGTTATGTATTGAGTGGGACACACTTGGAAGTACAGTGATGTTCAGTAAAACCACTCACAGGACTCCTCCCAGCTAGCAGAGAGGCTAAAAGGCTGGGTCGCCTGCAGCAGCCCCAGTGTGCACCCTGAGGTGTGTGTTTTAGCCTAATGAAATGGGATCTCAATAGACAATAATCCTTGTAACAAGATTGAACGGGGACACCCATGTCAATATTAGCAAATGGGATTGATGGCTTTTTGCGTTTGTGCGCGCACACACACATGCTGTCTGTATGCTCTCATACCTGTGTGCCAATCTGTGTAAGAGTGCTCTCTCATTGCTTCTCCACCTGGGTTTTAAGTGGAACACAAAAATAAGAGTGTTCTGGCTGGACCTCAAGGCTGTGGGTGGGGACCCATAACATTTTCCCACACCTACACGATTAGAGGATTTAAGCCCCCTGAAGTTCCTCAGAAGTTTTTGATTAATCTGCCACAGATGTGCCAAGAGGGGTTGTTCCAAGATAGAGGTGTAAAAAAAATAGGGGGGGATGCTGTGTCGACAGAAAAGTGCATAAAATAAAGGCTGTACAATAAATATCTGGACAGTTAATAGAGAGGGGCACAGACATTAGCTACCTAACTACTTGGCATCCCCAGAATAACTGCAACAGCGGCAGTCTTACACATGACGGTTCATAGTTCAGCTTGGAGGCACTTTAATGTTCAGTAACATTACTTAAAACGTTTCTGTCACTCTGACATGACTCTACTGTATGGTTCATTTTACAAGACTGCATTACACTGAAAGGCGTTTCTGTTTGCAAATGTATTAGAAATATTTTTACAATGACATCAGACTTAAAGCTGGGGTAGGCAGTTTTATTTTGGCAAGACTGGGCAAAAATCCCCAAATAATTTTGAGCATATTATAATTCAACTGGACTGAGAGAAGACTAGACCTCTGCACCTCCTTTTGGTTCTGTTTGCAGGTTTTAGAAAATCTAGCTCATGAAAGGAGACTCTGGCCAATCACAGGTTTTTTCAGAGATGGCATTTCTATTGGCTGTTTCACAAATCCATATGATTTAATTGCGGACAATCCTGAAAAGGAAGTTGCTATTCCAGCACTGGCAACAACTGCCTACACTGCAAAGCAACCCAAAAAAGAAAGTTGGACTTATCAAAACGAGTGTCTGACAAAAACTAAATAAAACGTGTCAATATCAGCGAAGCATTTCAGAGATGAAGAAAAACATTTGCTAATAGTTTAGCCTTCTGCTAACAGGAGCCAGAGTTATTTTCACAGCTTCAAATTCACACTTATGAAGCTAACATTAGCTTGAACCTCGAATGCGTCCTCATCCTCATTTCCCAAACCTACAGACCACCTTGCCAATAGAAGAGCTGGTAACAGCTCCAGAGATGGACCCCCAGTCTGCAGCCGCTGCAACCCTAACTCTACCAACACAAACCCTAGCGCCAGGGGACCAGACAGCTCTTACTCCCCGTCTGATCAGCAAACTTTCTGTTGCTGCTGTTACACAGATTAGACCCAGTGCTGCTGCTGGCCACCAGGGGGTTCGCTCTAGCTGAACTTGAGTCGCTGCAATCGCTAACCGAAGGTCCATTCAATGACCTGCCTGCCTGCTCTCCTCCCAGGGAAACAGTCCACAGCAATGGGGAGCAAGGCAGACGTATCATGGGGTAGCTAACTTGCTAATTCTTGTCTCATTTGTGGCCTGATAAACAGAGAGAGTGAGAGCGGGGCAAGGAGGGGCTGAGCAACGACTCTACAATAAAATAAGATAAAATAAATCAACGTATGGGAAACACTTACTTACACTTTCTCAGTTACTGTATAAAGCCTGTGCATATGCGTGTGGTCATCTGATGGGAGGGGCTTAGGAAAGACGCAAGAGGGGAGAGCTGCAGGGGGACAGTGTATTTGCAAATTTTGCCATTTCAGAAATGCCCACACAACTGAATCAAGTCACGGAAATAATACCAACTAATATTAAAAGTTACATTTATATATTTTCTCTCATCATTCTGTGTTCTGTGTGTACACAGACACATTTGTACCATGCCAAACGACGTTTTATTGAAATATAGTTTAAGTATCAGTAAAATGCAGCTCACACTTTTTGGATGTCTACAATAAAAGCATTCAAAATAACTTTATCCACATAGCACACCATGAAGGGACAACGTTGAGTGCTCTATCCTACATCACATCAGCACTCTCGGTGAAGGAGAGGGACGAGATGTGGAGCAAAAGAAGACTAAAATTACCATCTGTATGAAAAGTGAAACTAGACAGTCTATTCACATCCTGGCCCGGCTATAAATAGGGTAACACACACAGCTAATGTGGTGGATTAGTAGCAGGAAGCAGACAGGCAGTCATCACAGCCCTCGTCCTCCTTAGCCCACCAGGCCCTGGATCCCAGCAGACGTCACCCTATCTACCAAATCAGTATCAGTCCGGGGCCTCGTCCATTCACAAAAGCGGCCCCATACAACTCTCAGCCCCATCGTGTCATTCACAAAGTAGAGCAAAGGGTCCTGTTTCAGTAGTTGATATTCTGTCAGGATGTTGCTTCCCCTTTCCTCTTCATTGCACCATATAAAGTAAGTGTGTAACACTACCCACACTGAAGGGCCCTTTCTTCATATTTATATAGAGGTTGATGGTAAGAGATCAGAGCTTAAGTGCCCATTTTTTCTCAGATGCAATCACATAATGCTCA
The DNA here is from genome assembly GCF_006386435.1 of Epinephelus moara. Lineage (NCBI taxonomy): Eukaryota > Metazoa > Chordata > Actinopteri > Perciformes > Serranidae > Epinephelus > Epinephelus moara. The sequence goes on from NC_065506.1 coordinate 23,235,801, forward strand.
CCAAAGCTCTGTCTCTTACGATGAGCTCTGATTGATGGATACCCCTCTACAGTTCTTGGTTTGGCTCCAACCTCATTTGCTCCAGATAACTGAAATACATGACAACACTCAAGTCACATCACACAAGCAACATAAATACTGTTGAGGAGGACTGATACATTTAATAGAAATGACATTTTGCTTCGTTTGTGTTGCAAGAAAAGCTGTAATTATTTATTAATGTGTTTATATTGCTACAGTTTATAGTTGTCTTTTTCATCATCTGTTTATGGGATGCAGCTAGTGCTGTAAACAGTGACGCATCTGCATAAAAACACTAATTGCTGTTTTGTTTCACTGAAACAGTGAATACAGCAGCCTGCTGCTTCATCCTGCTAACAGCGGACTGCCAGTAGACACTCCCTCACCTTTCCCTCTCTCCTAATCACCAATTAGGACTCCATTAGTCTGGCCTGGCAGCTCATTTGCTCTGGAGGCGGCTGAGGGGGCCTGGTGTGTGAGACCTCTGCCCACTGTGTTCTGCCCCAGCGACCACGGCACCGCACGGCTGTCACGGTAGCACTGCTACCATGTCTCCCTGTTCCACAAGTGAAAGTCCCTCTCCTCCTCCCTTACCACTTCCTGCCTAACAATGCTTTGCCGGGGAAATCCTCTTCCACAATGGCAGGGTGCGCACAGAGACTCTCCCTCTGAGGGTGGAGGGGAGCAGGAGATGCGAGAAGGAGGCGAAGAGGGGGAGCAACTAGAGGACAGTCAACGCAAATCTGTGGAGCCACTTGTTAGGCACTTCATTAAATGTCTGTCCCCGTGGTGAACGGGTGAAGTGGGACCCTTATTAACTGAGTAGGGAGACATCCTTCAAGAGCTGGGAGATGGCTTACAGCCCCGGTGCCAGATGCCTGAGAAGGCTTGTGGGGAGCAGGGGGAAACGCAGGACAGCCAGAGGTAGAGGGATGGTGGGGAGCTGGGGAAGGAGTTTGATGAGAAAGGGAGCAGGGACTGAGTCACATTCAAAGCACTAAACAGCCCCTTAGCAAGATTGTGAAATTACCCCACTGGCACACAAGACGAGGCCCAAAGCTCTCAGGAACTTGTTAAAGCCGCCGGCTCCCCTTCCCCCTCCCCACTGCTCTCATGGCTAATGTCACACCAGTGGGCCTTGGTCAAAAGTTCAGCACGTGCATATGTAAAAAGGTAGGTGAGTGCCAAAGGCAGCAGACAAGGAAGGAGATGAGGAGTGTGCAAGATGTTACTGAACAATGCGTGCATTTGTTTGTGTGTGCATGTGCAAAAGTGTCTACATGGCTTGGGGGGTTTGGGTTTCTGTGTATGACAATCTTGATGCAGGTAGGGAAACATTCCACTTACGTTACAAGTTAAACCCAAGGCCACTAGAGACTATTTTAATCAATGGTTGCTTCTATGCAAGTAAGGTCAGTGCTGCTTTTTGGCTGCCTTTTATTTCCACTCCCTCACTGTCGAGCTTGTTGGAGGATCAGGAGAATTTGACCAAATTTCTGTCCTGGTGGAGGTGCGTAAGTTCCAAAACCAGTATGAAATTGACAAACAATATAATTACACTGCTATTTCCTAAGATGTGTTTTAAGTATTATGCTTGACTTGTCTGACTACGATGGCTTTCTGGAATGCATTACAGCTATACAATCACTGTAAGCTATTTTGTCAAGTAAGTGCAAAGCAAATCAAATATAGCTAATGTATATTTTGGCTTTCTTTAGTTTCGTTTTGTTATCCCATTTCCAATATGCTGGCATCTGCAGTCTCTGTAATCTCCATGGATCCCAGGAGCATGTACAAGCAATTAAAACAATAGCATCTTTACGCCCCTGCAACCAATAAACAAGCTAATGTCACTGCTCTATAAAGACACTTGGCGTCTGGGGCAATACCCCAGCTGGATTAGAACACAGCTCTGTGCTTTTAATACCCCACCATAAAGAAGGTTTAAAGAAATGCATGCACATTATTAAAGAGACTCCAAGGAAATAATATCAAATACATAACCAAGACGACACACTGAAGTTAGGGTGTAAATTCAAAGAGCATCCCATTTAAATTGAAGTTTATGTATCAACACTCATTCTGCATTGTTGGTGTCTTGGGAGACTTCTTAAAGTTAAGTCCTTTTTGAAGGAATCTTAAATGTAGTTATTTCTACCTCTTAATTAACCAACACACTTTAAAGTAAGTGCAACTTCCTGAGGTTTCATAAGTCTACTGTCTAGTACATATTAGGACGTCTCAGTGTAAGAAGGATTGAGGGTGATATAGCAGCCAATGGTCAATGTATATGCACAACATCCTAAGGCTTCGCTTTGCCATTAGTTTGAGCCTGAGGCCTGGAATTTAACCAGAAATGACTGTTGAACTTTTGCGGTGCTGACTGAGCATTGGCAAGGGAATCTCCAGCCCTAACCTCTGGAGGGGAACAAGAGAGCAATGGGATCCCACGCAGCCACAGGTGCCATCTGTGTCTGAACCTGAGAACTTCCCTCTGCTCAACCGCACCACAAGCCCAAGGGCAAGGAAGTCCTTTCCATGAGTCAGTACATTTTTCCCGCTGAATTCTGACAATACGAAGAGAAAAGCATTGCAGGACATGTGTATAGGGTGTATATTATGGAAGGAGAGGGAGAAATGGAGAGACTAGTGGTGTTGGTGAGAGGAGAGAGACATGAAGTGTGTGGGACCACATCTCAGATTCCTAATATGCTGCTTTCATTGGCCTCGCCCCAAAGGTTTAACAGTGCTGTCCTGGGAGCAGTCCAGTGCCTTCAGTTTCCTCTTACTCTGGCAGACCATGGATTTGCCCTCTCCCCGTTCTCCCTTTCCTTTTCAGATTACATTTTATTCTGTGTTTTACGAAAGGTCTGATGGGACTTTCCTTTACCCCAGGTAAATAAGCCATGCAGCTGGGCAAACAGAACCCCAACCTAGCACCGGGGTCAGTATAAAATTGGGTAAGAGGAGAGTGAAAGAGAGACTTAGAAAAATGAAAATAGTATATGTGAAATGTACACACCGCACACACACAATGTTCCAAGTTCTGCTCTGGGCAAGGAGACAAGCTCCACAGCCTCCAAGGCCAGGTTATGCAATCTTCTGCGTAAGTGATGGAAGAACTGGCCAAACTGAGCTCAAAAGGACCCTCAGGGAATGAGCAGAATGTGACAGAGAAATTCAGTCAGACAAAGAGCAAATCTTGAGGAGTGAAGTAAACTAGAAGATTCTGTCTGAACCCTCATCCATGGCATAACTGGCATATGTTCTTCCTGTGCTGATGTACCACCATGTTTCCAAAAGTTCATATTTCTTGCCTATAGGGTCGCAGAACTCAGGGAAAGTCTGAGGTGAAAACTTCCTATGAAGATTAACAGGGATTTATGGCAGTAAAATAGAAATGTAGGGGTTATTTGCTCAGGCTGTATTTACCATGTCAGGTGCAGATTGAAACAATCCTTTTACCATATCATAAGCATACATAATCTGTTCTAATAAATCCACTGATTTGTCAAATACATTTCACATGAAATGTGCCAGGTGGTGAGTATGGTAGCTAGTATGTTAACTAATGGTAATTCAAGCCAACAACGTGGGCTGTTTGCAAATTTAGAGTTTAAATGAACAACGAAATTATAAAAAACATGTTTACAATATAGACTGAATGGAAGTAGGTCAAGTAAAACTAAATTACCATGTTCAATCAGGCTACATCAACTGTGGTAACACCCAGCTAGCAAATATTAACAGAGGGTGTTAACAAGTTGTAGACTTTATATTTTGCTTCAGGCGGCTATCTGCTACGTAACTAAAATATCATCAAAATATATTCACTCCAGTAACATAATTAAAAACACTGGTATATAAAATATATAAAATACAATCAAGTCATTTGGCTTACACAGTGCAGTAGTGTTGGCAGCAGGGTTGGAAACCAAAACCTGCTTCCAAATTAAGACTGAATCCAAAATGACAAGTACCAGGTACCTGTAAAAACACAGCTATCATTTCCTAAAAAACTATGCACTGCCACTCTTTCTGGGCGCTGCTATGCGAAACGATACATTCTGTTTTTGTTTCATCTAGACCAGTGATTCCCAATTGGTGGGTCATGGTCCAACAGTGGGTCACAGGCCCATTCTGAATGGACCACAAGTGATTTGCAAATGTTTGTAAAAAAATACACTTTATTTTGAAGTACAGTGAATTTCCGGAATAGAGCTTTTATTTTGAAGTGCCATTTCCTGCTGTAGAGTGAGTGACTAATGGACAGCTACTTGACAGAGACTGCGAACTAGCTCAACAACATGGCCACAAACTTAAGTATGACGCTGAATATGTTAAACTGCGTGGACCTTGAACTAATGACTGAGCAGAAATCTGGATCCTGTGGCTGGACCAGTTGGGAACCACTGGTCTAGGCAATATGGGAGGATTAGTAAGAGTTATGTGCACATAATTCTGAATAAGGCTGTAGGCTGGACTGCAGGTTTTCAGATTCAGGTACTTTATTAATCTCCAATGGGCAATTCATTTCTACAGTCTGTCCCACCCCTATCCCAACAGCAGCAACATGACATCAACATCAACATGCCAGTGACAACATAGACACAGATCAGCGAGTTGCAACAACAGAAGCCATGACCCCACATGTAGGCCTACATGAGGAGCCAGGTGACAGAGAAGAAAAATAAAATTCACATGATGTAGAGGAGTGGCATAGATACTTGCAGGTTGGCTACAATCAGCATTTAGTAGCCTCATAGCAGAAGGAATGAAGGAATTTGTATATCGATTTGTTTTCCGTGCAGGCGTATAATAGTGCTGGCCTGGGGGCACAACTTAGAATTCCCTGAAAAGTACACGGTCAGATTGACTTTTTATTCCTTCTGCTCTCTGGACCACTCGCATCTTGCAGAGTAAGAGAGTTTTTGGACGGTAGTGATCTTAGAGCAGATCTTGACAATGTTATTTAAACAGTTTTGTTTTTCACAGACGACCCAATGAACCAGCACACAAATTAAAAAGTTAAAAGACTTTGTTTGATAAAACTTGGATAAAATTACCTTGCAGACATTAGAAGAGTTTAGCTTCCTCAGCAAATGAATTCTTTGATGTCCCTGCTTGACAATACAATCGGTGTACTCATCAGCTTTAACTGAGTCAAACACTATTCCTAAATACTTATGTTTGTGCAATTTGTACATCTTCGCCATGTATGATGCTGGCTTTCGTTTTGACAGTGCACTTCCTGAAATCTGTCATTTGTTCTTTAGTTTTCGTCACATTTTCTTCTCTGCTCCACCTGCCAACAGCCGCTTGCTGTAAGCGCAGCCATAGCCACCATCTCTTTCTCTCGCTCAACCACACACTTGCTACAGCACATAGTACGCACTGAGCTATACCTAGATAACACCAGTCATCATTCTTGATCCATTCTCCAAGACACGTTACAATGACTCTATTACAAAAGAAACTTTGGAAGACACCAAATTCCTATGTATTCAAAAAAAAAAAAGAAGACAGAAACAGAATTTTGGGATGTATTTATCGAGTTCACTACAAAATCAAAGGTGCAAAAAGCTGTAAAAGCAACAAGCTCTCAATATTTGGCCTAAACATCCACTTGGCATACTTGGTTCAAACTATGAAAAGTAGAAATAATGATATGGATGAAGGACACTTTATCTGCGCATACAAACTGATAGCTACAGTAGTGTCTTAATGGTTTTTTATGAAAAATATCCTTTGATGAGATTTTCAGTAGGTTTTAAATACTATTGGATGTCCATCACATCTGAATATCACTGCCTGGTTTCTCATCTTTCCAACAGAACTGGCACCAGTAAATGCTTTTACTGGCTTCGAGGCAAGTAAGGAAGGGTTTGTTTGTCTAAAATTTGGCCAAATGCAACACAATGTCAGGCTAATGGCTGTTCCCTGCTCACCTGAGGACACCCTGATCCAAAGGTCATGATGAGTGAGCCCAGAATTTACAAAATATGACTTGTGCTTCCCTTGTGTCCTCCCATTTTGAAGGGTGGGTCCTACAGTCCTGCTCATCACTAAATCAATGCCATTTTGAGATCATCTCTGTGTCTTTCAATTTCAGTGCTTGTTTCTTCCATACTGACAGAAAAGAGTAACCCATAGAACTATAACAAATACAACTAGACGACAGACTTGTATAATTCACAAACATAAAACAGACAACTTGCTGTGTACATGCAACAGATGGATCTGTTTAGTAGCTCTAGGCCTGTTCATCTGTTCACAGTATTGCTTCTGTGTGCGAGCATGAAGAAGTATAAAACGGAGATAAACGCGAGCCTTGCAGGCACGCGAGTGGAGAGGAACCGGTGCCAGAGAGACGGAGCAAGACTTAGCGTTGGCAGAGCATAGGGATGTTTTCACAGCACATTATGTTTGAGTACACATCAAACATGCAACGCGCCGCTCTTTGATTGTCTCTGGTGAAGCTGCTTTCTGACAGGTGTTAGACGAGGTCCCTGGGTAGAAAGGCGAGCATGCTGTAAATACACACTCGTAATGACACATCACGCACTTGGCAAATAGAGAGATGACAGGGACCTCCCTGATGATGTTTATGTCGAAGTAAAGTTTGTGAAGGCAACACAATTGATATGCCGTTATACTGTAATCGGATAATTGTAGAAATAGAACAGTGTCAAGCTTTTAACAAGCACACTTGTTAACATTTGAATTCCCCTGAGTTACAGCTCGCACAATGCTTGAATGAAACCAACTAAAAATCCCAGCTACTTCTTAGCAGCATTAAAAAAAAAAGCTTGGCTGTGTATTGGATAAGTAATGCTTCCCTCTTTTGGCCGGCCTCACTGCTTCACTACACCAACAATAAGAGCCAGAACCTGTTTAACATCGATTTGATGAGAGCAGGTTTACACTAAACAGACGCCATACAGAAAGAACAGACCAGACCACATATATTGAGTATTTTCTCAGTGTCTGTTATTACTGCATGTTCAATACATCTCGTCTCTCTGTGCCTGTTTCCATTCCCTCATCATCCCAGACCACAGTGAGGTAGATATTAGATAATCTTCTAATTAACGGTAAAACCACAGTCTAGTGGTCACGTGTAATTTCTCCGTAGGACACATTCTCCACCTCCAGTGTTCTGTGTGTGGAAGCTATGGGCTTTAATCGCATTGCCCCTTACGCTAGAATAACTGTGAGTACTTTCTTGGCAAAGGCGTCCACAGCTCAAGGGTTACTGCATGGTCGATCCTCCAGCGAGGTCCTTTCCATTCTGATTCAATCAATCTTTATTCCATCCACTGCCAAAATCAATTGCACTCCGCCTGGGATGCCTGGTTAAAATGTGGGGAGGCACAGAGTCAGGCAGGGTACTCCATGCTACGGCTATATCTCAACACCCTGAAAGGGTTCCCTTACTCAGTAGACAGTGTAATGTGAAGGACCGGTTCTACGTCTCTGATCAGACAATCACACTTACATACCCCCTCCAGTGAAAATCAAGTTGTTAACATGTCCATATGGGTTTTTTATATGCTGTAAGACATATCACGTAGGGCTGCCAACTAAAAGTCTAAGATTCAAATCATCAATCGGAGACCCTTCAGTAGACTAGAAATTATTCAAGTCGAGCAGCAGTTGGGTTTTTTTTGTTTGTTTTTTTTGTCAGGCATTGTGCCGTGTACTTCTGGGGACATTAAGGTCCTTAGTGGGTGCTTCCTGCTTTCACACTGCTCTCTGGTGAATTTATAGCTCACAGCAACCTACAGGATACAGTCTCTGGCTTTTGTTTGATACCTAAAGTCAGTAAAAATATTGTTACACATTTCCAATCAGTCATTACTGTAGTGAGCACGTATATAACTTGGAGGGCACATTTGGCTCGTTACTATATAATGTAAATGTTGCTGTGACCCTGAACATCCACCTAACTCCTTTCAAGTTCTCAAACTCTATATGGAAAAGAAACAAAACTCAAATATTCATTTTGAACAGTCAAATCCGATTCCAACATAATTCTGAGTCGGGTGCAGCTCGAATATCATGAATGAAATAAGCAGTCCATGCCATGGCAGAGCATCTCTGGCTTGGAACTGCAGTGTGCCAACGACAAATTCAGTCAGCTAGGGTTTCATATGTCACATATCTGAGGAAACATTCATAATGCTACACTGAAACAAGGGGTAAAAGGCTGTATAAATTTTTAAAAGACTATAATAGACTGAAAAAAAAATAACAGAAGTAACTACCATGACATCACCCATTGGTTTGTGGACTGCTCTTCTGAAGCCTCAAATTCAAGGTATTAGGGGTTTAACCAATGCCTGGAGAGGAGCTTAAACATTATTTTGTCAAGGTTTTTTTTATTTCATGTATCTTTGTTTTACTTCAGGAGGATGAATAAGGTCACTGTGAATGTGGTTGCTCCTATTCATGAAATTAAAGATGATGATACATCCTCCTGAGACCCGAACTTTTGTTTAGTATGCATTTTTAATTTCTCCGAGCTATTTGGGATCAGTAGGACCTGATAAGTATAAAATACTAAACAGTGCCAATGACAATAAAGTCCCAATGTCCTCAAACAAGACGATGATAAAGTCCCAACGTTTTCAAACGAGTACTTCGTCTTAGCTTGTTACTGTTGCTAAAATTGGTCAAATGTGTTGCCATATCAAACTACAAACATTATTTATCATAAACAAACAAGTTTCAACCATAAAATGTGATCAGGTTCTGGACCTTGTCCACTTTTGTGTCGGGATCAGCTGCAGACTGACCATCTTGTTTTTACATGGATTACTGTCGCACAAAAGTGTCCACAAATGAGGACAACAGGTCTAAGTCAAGTAAACCCAAAATGTGATGCCCACATATGAGGACACACGGTCTCAGGAGGATATGACATGCATCTCAATTCCAGCTCAGCCATTTTCACAAAATACACAGAATTCATGCAAAATATTAAAAATTACAGTTATCATTTTTTGACTGATTTGTTGTCAGTGGCCAAATTAATCCACAGTAATATCAGTATTTCAAAATAATAATAATAATAATAATAATAATAACAATAATAACAAAAGATTAGTGTTACAGTGGTCAACTTGCCAACCTTACTTTCAGGAGACATTTTTCTTTGGGGAAGTGACAATCTTAACAATTTAAACTACTACTACTAAATTACATTCATATGCCTGAAATGCACAGTCACCCTGCAGGTGTCTCACAGCAAAAGCCATCTGTGTATGGAATTAGTTGATGCTGGTATAAAACAGCTGCAGGAAGGTAGTTACTTAAAGCCAGGCTGCAGCTTAAAGTGGTAGCTTAGCTTGGATTACTTTAACAATATTTCTGAGCTGGTCAAGACATCTCAGCTTGTTACTCAGTGGATCTGTTTTACACATTAAGCAGCACTAAATAGAAGTTCATTTTCTCCTGCTTTTATTAATGTCATGCAATCCGTCTCCTGCACGCTTGCTAGCTACAATGTGTGACTGATTTGTCATCACACACGATTTTGTAGAATGATCACAGATGTTTTTTCTCTCCATCTATTGCTTTCACCTTTCTAACTTTTTTTTTTTTTTTAAATGTAACCATTAAAATAGTCATGAGTTGAGAGTAAATTAACTGATTGTCTAAGTCATCCATCAATAAAGAGTGGTCTTTAAATATCCAGTGGTCATCTATCACTGACCTATCCTCCCCTGCCACTCAATCTATTGTTAAGGTGCAGCTCACACAAACATCAATTAAAATTTGACAGCAGTTTCTTGGATCAAGACCTTTTGTTTGTTTGATGCTCCAAATGTTCTTAGTTTCCCTTAGTCTGATCCCCTAACTGGGGATTTCCGTGGTAAACCAAATAAATGCACTAGAAATTAAAGTCTTAAAGTTGCAAAGTGACATGCTGCGATACACAGGCTCTGTACTTCCAGTGGTTTGTATCTAGTTCTATAGCCAGGCCTATTTCCTCCAGCCATGCTCTCCCCCCAACCGTGTAGTTTCCTTGTAGTAACCTTGTAGTTTCCACCCCTGCCTGGTGTGGACACACTGGCCTCTTCATCCCAGTCCACGGCTGCCGGCAGGCACCTGGCAGCTGAAAAAATATGAGGTCTACTTAATGAGTTCTTTAAGAGAGTTGGAAGTGGCTGGTGTTCATGCTTCAATGCCCAGGGTTATGAGATAACCATGCAGCAGCAGGGCCTCCACCACAGGCTGCAGCCCTGAGCCTGGACCAGGGCTGAAACTACAGGCAAAGGTCTGGATAATGACTTTAACCAGCTGCTCTGATGACTGAATCCTTATTAATAATTGGCTGATTTATTTAATTAATCTTTTGAATTCATACTTTTTTTACACTTACAGTTGAAGAGTAATTCATTTTGTTTATTTTTTTGTATAAAATGTTGGTAAGAAAACAATCAACAATAAAGGATAAATAAAAAAAATACAAATTCAGACCTAAACTCTACAGTTTAGCATGTATATATATCAAATTCTTTGGTGCATAATCATCAGCTCCTTTGCACTTTCTCCCCATTCAACCATACATATAGTGTACTTTGAGCTGTCATCACCTCATTTCCTGTAATCAGCAGGAGACGGTGTTGTCATAGAGCAGCCACCAACAAATTTTGGATATGTGGAGACATAAAATCCTTTTCAAAACTACAAATGAGTACGATGAGCACGAGCCTTAAATATTATTCATAACTCTTTTCTTATCCTTTTTGTTTTAATATTTTGCTGTTCTTGCATATCTACAATCTCTCTCTCCATCTCCTCCAGTTGATGATGAAGTGATGGAACGATGGAGAAGTCTCTTTGAGGCAAGGTAATGACTGCCCCTGATTTAGCTGCTTTGCAGCAACCATCCCATATGGGAAAGGAGGGCAGATAGAAGAGGCTATTGGCCCACATCCAACACAAACACGGCCTTGAATCCTTAGCACAGAGCTCTGTGCCAAAACACTGGTTCTCTGTGAAGGCAGAAAAAAGGGGGATAGGAAAGGAGGAGGAGAGGAGACTTGATTAGGAAACCTTAATGGGACTACCCTGTCACATTGCATGGGTGTCTGGGCCATGGTCCAAAGCATTACTGACACTGCACTAAAGTAACAAGGAGAAGGTGAGGATCATACAGCTGCTGCACTAAGACACTTCCCAAAACTCAATTCCTCACTTACACTCTGTGTGAATAATACAATTAGACGTAGGCAATTAGTCTTTAAAATAAACTCCAGGTGAGATAGCACTTCACTGGGCAAGACAACTGTTACCGGTAAGATGGCCGGGCCGTGTGACCAGAGAGGCTGCATGCAAGCAATACATTTCTGTTATAGCTGTGTGTTCGTTCTCTTCTTAAAGGCCTCTGCCGCACAGTAGACTCTGTTAAATACAGCGTTTCAGTATCAAATCTTCCATTTCAATTTTTTATTTTTTCTTGTGTGTGTGTCCCTTTGTATCATTCTGTGTCCCCTCTGTACAGTCAAAGGGTTTTGCAGGTCAGTGAACGCAGCACAGGCAGAACTCTTCATTAGTTCTTTTTTTCTCAGCAGCAGTTTGATTTGTAGATTGGATCATTGATTAGTCGATCCGATCAGAGCTGGGGTCTCATTTATAAACATTGCGTATGCACAAAAAACAAGGCCTGAAAGAGGCGCACACCACTTCCCATGGAAAAGTTGTGATCTGTGAAAACAGCCTTGACGGGAGAAACTTTGACCTATGCTTCGGAACATTTTGGAGATGGTGAGGTGGAAGTCTGACTGTAGAAATTGTCGAACATTGTTTGGCGCACACCATTTTTGTCTTTTTGTCCGTACCTACAGTTTTAGTATGGATCCTGCACATAATTTTACAAATGAGATCCCTGATTGGATCTGGTCGATGGATGAATAAGAGGAGCAGCTGCTGCAAGTGAATGCTTTTAGACCCAGCACAAATAACGGATGAGTTTCACTTTCATTCTGCCTGGTGTTCTGCTGCTCCGTCTGTGCCCAGAGTACGCTCTGCTCTCCGAGAGTGTGGCTCAATGGCAAAACTGACTGATATTTACTCTAATAGCATTCCTAATGAATGGCCCAGCTCTAAAAATACAAAATCAATAGGTGGTGGCAGATGTTGTTATGGTGTCGGGCCACCATAAACATAAACACATGTGGTAAACCCTAAAAGAAACAGTATCTTCTTTATACAGTGTTTTCATTTTTTTGCCACAGAAGGTGACTTAGTGTGGACTGAAAAGCACACAGGAATGGCACAATATGCAAACTGGAATTTCATCCACTTGAAAAATAATCACAGTGCCACACACTCAAACAATTACACAACTATTTAAAGTGTGGGTATGTCGATGGCTAATTTGGCCACTTTGATTTTCCCTTTCCTGAGTTTAAATGCAGAACGCCGAGCTCCAGTGAACAGATGAAATGCATGAGGCGACCAGGCAGCCCGGTGCAGGTTCACTGACAGCTGGGAATGATGAAGACTAAGGTGTGGCCCAGCGTTGAGCCCTGACACAAAAATCAAACAGTCAACAAAGACACTGTGTTTTATTTTGTTCCAGACAGGTTAGGCAGGAATAAAACAGACACACATAACACCTTTTTCTTTACCTACCAGAAGTTTATAAAAACAGCTATATTGATATCATTCCAAGCTTCTCCACTTTGAACAATAGTAATAACACTTTGTATTATGATTGTATTGAGTTACAGATTGTTTCTGGCCAGGAGAGGCAGTTCACTCTTAAAGCAAACTGTGAGATACAAGATCAACAAAGTTAAATGACACGGGGTGAAAAGAGCGTAACTTAGAGCATGGCCGCTGCTCATTTGTAACCCAAAGCCCGGCTCCGCTGGTGGGTGCAGTGGAGAGAGTGATGTGGTGTGCTAGCTGGGCTCCAGTGTGATTGGGTGCTCCGAGCCAGTACACCCTCACTTGGATTCCATGTATGGTTTGCTTGATTTGAAGAGTGACCTTGAGTGAGACAGCGCTCCTCTTGCGTTCCCCGCTCTCCTCCCTAAACCATCTTTTCCCTCCCTCTGTCTAGGGAATGAAAGCTTTGCCAAGCCACCGTCAACACAAGAGCTTCAGAGGAATTACAAGCTGCCCAAACCGGGGCTGTTCCGATGAATGAGGCTGGTGTCCTCACTCCTACTGTGTCTTTATGCCTTCATCCCTCTGTCATCCTGCTCCAGCACTGTGTTCAACATCTAGGAGCAGGTAGAGAACAGCACGGCGATGCCTCTCAGTTCTTTTTGGTAAAATAAATATTATTTTGACAGGGTTGATTTTTCCTGACATGAACAAGGTGTAGTGAATACCCACATATCAAAGTTCCTTCATGCTTCACTCTGTAAGGGAGTGGTTGCATCATTTTACCTGTCTCCTGACCACTGGCAAAACAAAATCTCTGTCAGAAATTAGGGAGGCACACAGCTCCACAGGCAAGGTGGGGTGAGGAGGAGGAAGGAGTTAGGGCTCCACCCCAGCCCCCTGCCATCAGAAAGCATTTCATGTGGATTGTCTGGACTTACCTCTCATAAGAATGTGACAAATACAAAATCACGTGTGTCTAATGTAAAATTCCTGAAAAGTCCTTTTGCTTCAATTGGATAAATCCTTATTCCAATCCAGCCATTCCCTAATTAGAGACAATTACTGAATAAAAGGCGCTAAGAGACCAAAGGAAGCAACTTGGAAGTGAGGAAGAGCTCAAGCCCACAGCCTTACAGTTACACCGAGTCCAGTAATGAAGAGTACAGATAACTAATTCGTGGAACAACCATAGACCTTGGAAAATATGGCACCATGATGACAAAATAATCACAGGATGACAAAATAATAATAGGAAAGAGGAATCACCCCAACAGGCCTTAAAGCCCCCTAGATTTACCCCATCATATCTTTTAACATGTACAAACTGCCATAAGCAGAAGGAGCAATTTCCACTGCTCCGGAGCGCTGTCTGGGTTTACACGAGGATTAAGGTTTGGCTGTCGAGTCAGAATCCAATGTGAAGCCCTCTATAACAAACTGAAGTAATTAACAGCTCACTTCTAAGGCTAACCTCTTTCATTTAGTGTCCTACGGAGCTGCCTCCTCCCAGGAGTGAAGACCTTAACAAATGGCTTTAATAGGCAGACCTTCATAATGTAAACCCATAGTCTTGTGGGACAGCTCACAGCTTTGACCACAGAGCAAATATGAGTAATTTGTATACACGTCTGCTGGGAGCCATAACAACCGCACTGGGAGGAATTACTTTATGTAATTACTTGAGAAAATATCTTGGTAAGACACATGCAAGGCTATGTCATGCTATGAAAGAGAAAAACAGAGGAGAGAAAGGGAACGAGAGGAGAGATTATGTGATCTATCCCTATGGTGGTTAGGGCGCTCAGTGGAGAGGCTATGAGGCAATCACAAAGGCTCTTCAAATGCACCCAGCAAATTTACTCACATGGAAAATTAAGCAGAGACGGCATTCTGTCCCCCTAAAGACTTTAAGATATATGGCTGCTTTTGTAATTATCATGGGTCAGGTCCTAAATTGAGATATGTTCATATACCAGTGATTTCAGTGTAAATCTTCCTCTGTGTGTGATGATTCTTTCAACAGCATACTTGCATGTGTGTCTGGAATTTCGTTCTACATACTCTGCTATCTATGTGTGCGTGCGTGCATGTATGTGTGTGTGTGTGTTATGCATCTGTGTGTGCATGCAGTGGGTGATATATGAGTTGCGGTGGGATTGAGAGAGCCCTGTCGACAGCTGCTGGCTGCCATTCACACCTGAGAGGACCCATGTCCTGATGAGAATTAATGTACTCTGACATCCTTTGGGACTCTAGCAGCCCCCAGAGGGCCTAATGAAGAAATACAACCTTGCCAAGAGAGAGGGGGCATATCAAAAGGCTCCCTCAGGCCCCAAGAGAGGGCATATAGAGAGGGCATGGATAGACAGAGGAGACATAGAGCAAGGATATTTGGGAGTGAGAGCGGAAAGACTGAGATTATTCTTGGGCTTGTATACTTCTGTTGTGTTTTTCTCCCCCCTCAGATACAGTGTGAGCCTCAGATGTTCATCATTATGCTGATCTGCCTCGCTGTGTTAATTAAACATGCAGAAAGTGTCACCAACATATGCTGGAAAATGCTCACCTGCTCATTAAAAACCTAATAATCAATCATATTTTTTTAGAACTCTTGAGAACGAACCAATTGCCTGCAGGTTATATTTTCTGACCTCCCGGCAAGTCGGTGTAAAGAAGCGTTCTAAAGGTCTGCAAGGTTAGAGGACCAACCTCTTTGGGTCACATGTGCCCTTGAAAAGGTCACGCATGCCCTATCTAAAAAGGACCCGTGTTTGGGATTGAAGTATTGGTCATTATGCAAAATCTATTTGGGTCCCAAGTGATGTATCATCCAAGTACCAATTAAAAATGCTTCCCTTTAAATTCAGGGTGACTTGTACATCTCTGAGGGGACAGATGGTAAAGCATAATGGTATATTTGTCCAGACAAGCCTGCCCGGCTCTCTATAGACCGTAATGTCAGGCCAGGAGGTAAAAACAAGTATTCCAGTCCTTTAACCTCAGCCCTTGCTCTCCCTAAATCCCTCATTTGCTCATCACTTTTCTTCCCCCACATCCTTCCCCCAATCCGGCTCCCCGAAACAAAAGGCAGCACATTAGATTTCCAGTGCTCCGCCACTCTTGGCAAACAGGGTGACTTTCACAAGCGAGGCAGGCAGGCAGAGTTTCTAATCTCAGAGGAGACTGTGAAATTCTGAAATAAAGACTCGATATTAAAGTCTGACCACCAGGAAGAGAGAAGACAGAGAGGCACACAGACAGACGTAGTAGTGAGGGCAAACTAGGTGGTAAAGGTTGAGGGATGAAGATGTCTGCACAGTACATACAGTTGTTGACTATAAATGAGCCTCAGTGTTTTTGCTACAGCATGGGGTTGCCAGGAGGTAGCCTGGGGCCAGTACAGTCGAGGTGCTCCCAAAGGGTCATTGAGGACCAAGGCAGAGAACAGAGCACACTGGGACCCCTGCCAGCAGGACCAGCAGCCTCTGGATCCCCTCATGATGTTGACTAGCCATCCACAAACCACCAGGAAATGGCGGTAAGAGCTGACCCAGACAGAATTCCAGGCGTGTGACCATGTGACGTCAGTGCAACCAACATCTATCATTAGCACATCCACAAGCTCTACCCACATGTCCTTCTGTCCATTCAAGCAACGGAGGAGAATGCCCTGTGATGAGGCCGGCCGGGGTTGTCAAAGTGACCAGATGCATGTCTTTTTACAATCGCACAGCAGCTAATTTGAAGTTCATTTCGACTGCTTTTTTAACAGCTGCTCGGTAGACGCACAGCAACACTCCTTGCCAGGATATCCCCGTCTGAATTCGGCTCTGCCACTAATCCCTGAAAATTACAGTGTAACTGCATCCATGGAAAGTCACGGTGGCCACTCAGACCATCCCGTTCACTCGCAATGAAAAAGCCTTGAAATACAAGCATTTTCACTGAACCTATGGAGAAACATATTTCCAAGTTCAGATTTAATTCCCTGCTCCCAAGCTACAGGCCTCCTTTTATAAAATAAGATTTGCAACTTAGCCAAGTCTTGGACTGGGATTCATTTTAAAACAAACTGTTGTCAATCAAGGCCTTCAAAAATACTTTGCTGCATGTGAACGAAAAAAAACTTGCCACTGAATTACTGGGTGAAACAATCTATCACTTAAAAACTTTAGCTTCTTTCTATCCTTGTTGCACATCACTCACCATTAGCCAAAAGCTAAAAACCTGTAAACAGCCGATATATGACGTCAAATGGGAAAGAAAGTGCCTTCTTCTTAGGCTCCAATGTTTGGACAGAAGTTACTCTTTCATCCTCCATTAAAATTTCCCACACATTTCTGTCAAAACAGTCCCTTCAAAGTCTCCTGTCAAACATGTATGCAGATGAGGAACACTCTTACTCAGTCATCCTGTGGGCAAACATTACTTCCAGCTGAGCAAACATGCCCAGACAGAACAAGCTATACATGACAGAAGGTTCTAGTTTCTTACTCCATATTGCTCAAACACTATACAGCGTTAAACATACTGTACTGTATACTCTGACCATATTATAGCCTCCGGTCTTGTGCTACTTATACTTTGTGTATGTTTTTATACTGCAAATTCATACACTTTCACAACATTAAACATTATAAAAAAGGCAGAGGCAAGTGGTAACCTGGTAGACTAGGTGTAAAATGTGTTCATCTAGAGCACTGGGGTTTTATATACTGTATTCTGTGTTCAGGTGGTATTTAATCACGGCCTTCTTAACGTTTACATTTCTTATCTATTGTTTGTGTGTTTCGCTTTTTCTTTGTCTTGTGTTTTTCTGTTCATAGATACATGTACTGGGAGCTAATTGCGACTTATTATGATTTATGCACTGGTCTCTGCATGGGCTTCGGAAGCTGGGGAAGTTAATAAAGGACTATTTTCAACTCAATCCTCTCCCTCTCATTAAAAGAGAGGGGAGACAACAAACCTTAATCAAGAATTGGTCGTAATTGGCTTAAGTGCGGGTTTATGGAATAGTCAATGATCCTCTAGACACCAGTTTGATGTGATCATTTTGCAGCTGCAGGTCAGGTGAACTCTGACCCTACATCCGAACGTGATAATAGTGAGAGCAGACCCTTGGCCTCTCTCCGTATCAAACCTTTCATATTGGTCACACATGTCCACTGTGGCCAATAATTGATCAAGTATTTTCAGCCGCTCTCATTTATTGAAATGCATCATTTAAAAGGGGGAGGGGACTGTATGACTCATATCGAATGATTAAAACTGCAACATGGTTCAAATGACCAAAGAACATTTCTGAACGCAAGCTTGGGCTAGTTCAAACTAGGGATGCGCGCGATTAGCCGTCTAAATGATTAAACGTCCACCCCTTGCTAGTCGGTGCCAGAAATATGAGTCGGGTAAACTAATTAGTGTTTTATTCATGTACAAGGCCACTTAACTGTCATGTAGCCACTCGCCACTAGCGGGTGCTACAGAGCCATCAGACAGCCGTCCCCCTCTCCACGGTAATGCTCGAGTAAACTAGAGTTTTAAAACAGCACGGTGGGAGAGATGAGATGTCCTCTCGCAAAACCAGCATGGTTTGGCAGTACTTTGATCGAGAAAATTAATTCAGCAGCAATTAATCTTTTTTGAGATGTTATATTATTTGTTAACTGTACGTGAATGTTTGTCAGATAATGTGCAGGGTTTACATTCATACTGCGCGGCAAAATGCCTCTCAGCTGAAATTTAATTACAAATTAGTTGTTTTCATTAACTTTAAAGTGATAATCTGCAAGGTTCGATGTGCCCCACATTTCAGAGGCACTTTATTTATTTGTGATGTTATTTTAGTGGTTAACTTTTGACTGAGTTGCCGTCATGTTCTCATTCATACCGCACAACGCAAAGTGTCTCGTACTTCAGTGGCATTTAAAATCCAACATGGCTGCTGAAGATTGTTATCAAAGACGTCACTTAATGCACACCATATTTTGGGACAATGTTTTGACTGTTTTCTGAGTGTTTTCCTTTTTTCAGACTAGACGACTAGTCTAAATTAAAATTTTCGTTGAGTCAACCAGGAAATTAGTCGTCAGGAACATCCCTAGTTCAAATGGTTCTTTTACTTATTTTTACTGAAGAACTCTTAACATTGGCCATTGCAGCTTCTCAGTGGCATTAATCAACAACCTCCGCAAAAATAATCTATTCAGCAATCACAAATAAACAAAACAATGATGATTCTTTAAAAGACATCTAATTGTAACCTCTGGCCAAAAGAAAGTGGGCAAATTCTCTGAGTGAGACGCCTGCATCAAAGTGGCTCTGTCGATCTTTTGGGCACTTCTGACACTCGCTATGTTGTATAAAGCAAAAGCAGATACTGCAGCAATCTAAAGTAACTGTCGAAACAAGCTTGGCACATTATGTTTTCCCTTCAATGGGACTTACAGACTGCTGCAATGGGAGGGAGGTTGAGAATCTAAAGTATGTCCCAATTCTATATAAAATACTGCAGGATCTTAATTGTGCACTGTTTTTGGTAGATAGCATGCAAGACATGAGCATACTCTGTTACTAACGTTAGAAAATTGAGCAAAATGTAAGTAACTGGTTGTCATATTATTGCATTAATTTGTATCACTTGAAGGACAAAAACACAGCAGTCCCATTCCCCTGAATTCTTTTCAAAAGGACAGAAACGGAGTCTAACTATGAAGACGTTTTGGGACTCTGAATAAGAATCTGTGAAGTGGTGCTTGCAATCGTGAGAGTGGGTCTCGGAGAGTTATGGCTTTAGCTAGCCTGTAGTTTATGTGCACTCTGGGTAAAATGCAGAGCACTTTGAGAACATTTATCATAAAACACAGGGAAGGGACCGGGATGTAAAATGGCTGCTCTGCTCAGCCTCAGTATCTGCGATCTGATATAAACTCTCCAGATAAATAATGCATGACTCCGCTGTTGAAAAAATGTCAGAGTGCCTCTTATTTCTTGCTCTGACAATTATAATGCTTTGTAAGGTTTTTGTTTTCCTCTTTTTTCATTTGGGAAAACTCTACCTCTCCTTTATTGTACTTAGAGCCAGGCAACGAGGTTTTTGCTTCTCCCGATGTCAACTTTACTATACCTAAGAACCTTATCATGAAGAAACCCTGCACAGACATTTTTTATACACACTGGTGTAGTGTGTTTAAGGAAATGTAAGGCAAGGGACTGAGGAGATGGACGGACTAACAGTGCTCAGATAAATTTCGGATGGGGGATAGATAAATGTTTATAACATGACAAAGTTTATTTAATATTTGATGCACTTAGGAAGGTAATGTTATGCTCCCTGGTAGAACTCACTGACTACTTATCACTCTTAATGTTTCCCTGACTAGTCTATCATAAATTGTACCTATAAGAATACCTCTGTCCCTTACAAGACAAGATATGATGATAGCTCAATAAGGAAATCCCTTCATACAAATGAAATTAAAGCTGGAATTTTCATTTTCAATCTGCCTTTTTTTTCCAATGGGATAATTAAAGGATTATTTAAGCATTATAATAGCGACCAAAAGTCCAAGAAGTATTTTTAGTTCTTTAGTATTTTTAGAAGTATATTTAATTCACAGTAATATAACACTCAGAAAAGCAATGTTATTCATTTTCTGCAAATTCAACTAACCCATAAAACAACTAATTGTTTCAGCAGTAGATAAAACTCTTTGTCTTCCCCATTCCTCCATGCTTTTCTTTGTGTTCTCTCCCAAAGCCATAAATAAAACCTACACCTACTCTCTCTAAAGGACACAGGCAGTGGGAACTCCATGCACATTGGCAGCATTTAGCAGGTGACAAATGGAGTTTCCCAGGCTGAACCAGCCCAGAAGGCTCACTCAGATGGGTTGATGAATGTAGAAGTGAGCCTCGACAGGCAGGTTTATTTTTATTACGTCTGTCATCGTACCTTTGCAATGTCTCCGCAGCAAACACACATACACGTAATATGCTACACCGGGAGGAGGAAGTTGTCTTGAATCACAGTGAAGGATGCGTAGAGATATACCATTTCAACTTTTGGTCGTTATACTGCTGATAAAGATGCTTTCAGAAAATGTTCCATAACATTCCTTGCATCTCAAAATGTTGCATAGGATATAGAAAGTCTTGAGCAAATGAGCTGAATCAATGAATATAGCCCATTTCCTTTCCATTTCCTCAAAGACAACATTGAGGGATGAGATGGCAGGAAGCACAGGAGAATGAAAAAAATGTAAGGTTAATGTACAAATAGATAGCAGGTGTAAAGAAAAAAATTGCAGTACTCTGGAAGGAGCCTGTCGCAGCGAGACTAAACAAAGTCTTCTGTGTGCCCAGCGACTGATTGAATACCAAAACAAGACCTATGAAGGGCACAAGTACAAGCAGTAGCAAAAGAACATCCACCATCATTTCATTCCCTTTCTCTCCCACTGAGAGAAACGCATGATGGCAGGGAAAAACACTGTTCCTTTATTTGGCTGCACACACAGTACTTTATCTATTTGACAGAGGATGTGAAATCACAGAAAAGGAGAGTGGAGAAAGGGGGGAAATATTCTTTTTAAGAAAATGATTCATGGGCTCGAGGCTGTGCAACTCATGAGTCAACAATGTACTGTGGGTGTCTTTGGGGGTGTGTTCAGCGAAGGTGTGTATCAATAGGTAATAAATCTCGGAGCATTCCCAGGATGAGGACAGCCTCACAGGTGTCTCACTCTTAACACAGCAGCTTCAGCAGTACACACAGGTCACAGAAAAGCTGTGACTCAGTGGAGACAGTTTGGAACATGCCTGTTCATATGTGGTGAATGCGGTTGAGACCAATGTAGAAAAAATAAATAAAAACTAAAAATGAAGGCATTTAGACTTAACTTGGTTGCAGTGATATTTCCTGTTGTTTGGTGGTTTCCAATGAGATCCATATTAATGAATTGATATTTGGACTCGACGAATTTGGACAACTTTGATGAAGGCCATGGATCAAATACATGGCCGGAGTTGCATGTGAAGAGCAACTCCAATGTTTCAAATGTTAAAAATCTCTTTTCAAGTCATTATCCAGAAAATGCCCGATGTATTCTGACCTGAAAGGTTTTCAAGTAGGTACTAGAAAAGATGGTTTAACAGTTAAATTTAAATGCTCCCTTTGGAGCTTCTTTATTTGTCTCTGAAGAAGTCAAGGGGCTGAACACGCACTGAATATTTATGACAATTAAAAGAGGAAAGCAAGAGGTAAGTACTATTAGGCACATATCAGTACCAGAAGTTAAGTAGTCAATACCAATACCAGTTAAGTTATTGGTGAAGATTCATTCAGGTCATGGTAATTCTAAGTGCTTTATTGTAGCCAACTGTACTTGCTCGAGTTTCTTGAAAAGAAAGAGAGAAATGTTATAGCACTTCGAATTACCACAGAAATTCCACGATTCTTAAAACTCAATTTGATACCATGGTAAAAAACAAAAACAAAACAACCGCTTAAAATGGAAAGTCCTAGTCTATGTGGGTTTATGAGATTTTGTGGGCAAGGAAACCTATAATAAATAGCTTACACTAAATTGCTGTGTAAAAAGTGACAGTGACAAGGGCAGCATTTTACCCACGTTAAGCATTTTTTAGCTCTCGGAGACCACAAAAGCACAGAATGGATGCTAAGCGCCTCGTCATGCTGCTGCCATTTGTAGCTAGTGTAAATACACAACATTCACATTGCAAAGAATCTTAAAAATTTGCTAGTCGAGGCGGTGCTGTCGCAGCAGCTGCACTTGCTGCTATCTTCTACATGTTGTTCTTCTGTGCCTGTAGGCATTCCACTTCTTCCTTTGGCATTTAACAGCAGACTAAAACACTTATAGGCATATATGCTGCCCTGTCAGGTCTGGCAGAATTACAACCCTTGTACCTTTGGTACTGGAAAAAAAAACAAAAAAACAAGTCCATCACGTTTTCAGAATTTTAGTACAACTTGGTACCAAAATATTGGTTCTTGTGATATTCCTATGTGATATCAATGGTATTGACTGAAAATTTGGACACACACTTGGTTTCACCTTGTCTCCTGTCAAGCGACACCTTAGAACTCAATCAAATTAAGAGCAGCCAAGCTGAGACCCACTCTTTTCCACTCAAAGGAGCAAGGAGAGACACTACGACCTGCTTAATGGTGATAAAATGGTCTTTAATGGGACTGGCGTGAGACAGATTTAATGTAGTGACTTAATGCAGAGGTCTCTCACCTCTCCCTAAGGCTCGGGGGAAGGCTACCATTATGTGATCAAAAACCCTCTGCCACCTGATGGGCTAGCTGGAGACCCTGTATAATCAAGGTCAGCATGGGCCTCTGGATAACGCACTGTGGTTTAGGGCAACAACTAATGATTATTTATATTATTTAGCCTATAAAGCATAAAAGATAGCAATATGTGCCCATCAGACATTACGAGAGACAAAAGTGATTTTTTTAAATTAAACGTTTTGTTTTGCAGAATGTCAAGAAATGCAAAGACGGGCCTTTACACCAATACAAAACAGGGAAAACCAAGCAAAGTTTCACATGTAAGAGGCTTTAACCAGCAGCTGCTTCATGGTTCCCCTCCACATTTGCTTAGAGAGTTGGGATAAGCAGGATCGAGCCGGGTTTGTACTTGGATGGGAAACCCTCTGGGAGTACCCAGTGCTGTATGTCCATCTAACCCACCAAACCCTAACCCTAACAAACGCACTTAAGCCTATTTATTGCCAAACCACGATGTTTTTCTTAAACCTAACCATGTAATTTTGTCGCCTTAACCTAACCAGGTAGTTTTGAAACGGAACTAAGGCCATGTTTAAAACCAGGACCGTTAGGGAGGTAATATATAGTTTTGGGGCCGGTCATATAAGTAATCTGGGAGTCTGTGTTTAAATCAACTTCTTCTGGTGTCTAGGTATGAGAGCAGTGTTTTGAAATGAAATATACTTGCATATTCATTGATTCTGGATTTGTTTTTTTGAGGGAAAATGGACATATAATTCCAAAAAAATGTAAGTTATTTAACAAACTTGTGGAAGAAATGATGGTGGACACCAATTACTATTCAAGCAGAGCATTTTCTATATCTTAAAACATGTCTGGAGGAGATCTTCACTAAATGAGTAACATCATACATTTATCAATGAGTTGTTTCAGCCCAGTGTGACTTCATTGGCACTACCCAGCCTTTTAAACTACCAAGCCCACATGTTCAATCAGTTCTTACTCTAAAAATGACCAGCGTTAGCTCCAAGCAGAACACTTCCTGTAAAAGCACAATCATTTAGTGCTGCAACCTGAGGTCAGAAGTCTGATTGTCTGCTGAACTGAAGAAAATGCACCTGCAAAATAATGAGAAACTTTCCTCCATCTCGCCCACAATAACATACAGAGTGGGTTCAGCGAGCCATTTCTTCCAGATCACATTATTACAAATTTGAATTTCTCCGCGTGTGACATCTCTAAACTCATCTTTCTGTTGTGTCATTTCTGTTTCGTTCAGCCAAAGGAGGTTTCAGTCTCCAGTTCATCTGGAGTTCAAATGGAGCATCAGGGATTGTTCACCCTGTCGGTGTCTGTGAGGTGTCTTGTAAGGAGCAGCCAGGGAGGAATCCTTTCAATTAGAGTGATTTATGGGAGACCTTATTGAGCTTATTACGCATGGGCTAAGACTGGGAGTTTTCTGCTCCGTACAGAGGGTGTTGATTACATGAAGAAGAATTGGAAGCTTCATAAATATTCCTTATAGTATCAAATCTCATCCTGACAGTCATCAATCTACAATAACTTGCACTCCATTAGTCTTAATGAACTTCATCTACCCAACAATTTCCTCCCTATTTTCCATTGTATGCCACTAATAACACAACTGACAAAAAACAGTTTTCAAATGGAGACGTCCCAGGTTTTGTTGTATCATAAAAAGGTGGAAATTATTAAACTCTCTCTGCTTCTTTTAGTTTTGCAAATAATGCATATTTTTGCAGTTTCACAGACTACCTGCCTCCTCCAAGGATAGTCTAATGGTGGCACTAATAATGTTATACTGTATCTGCGCTGCAAAGTAAGCTTTTAAATCTAAAACAATTATGTCGGCCTCATTATGCAATTCAGCAAAGACATTTAACTGTAATGCTCCAACTTTGTAAAGATAAAAAAATATACCTCCAACACAGTTAAAAAGGTATAAACACATGTTATTTTTCCCTTGTCTTGCACAAAATGGGACTGGGGAAAAGTTTAATGACAATTGTGTAATTTCAAAAGTCAGCAGAAAAGGCATTATTAACATAAGGAGAACCACCAGCGTGATGGTTTCACAGAAAGTCCACATAGACCTCTGTTGGCCTAAAACTTGAGAAAACAAGTATTAAAGTATGTCTTTTGGCAACAATATATGTGACTATGTGACAGGGCTGAATGATTTTAGATGGCTGTACAAGATAATCATAAATTTCCTTTGCACATTTGGTTTGTAATCACAATGATTTGAAAATGGTATCTAATTGTGCACGGTTTTTAATAAGATAAAAAATTTACAAAATACATTTGATGTCAATGGTTTCGGAGCAGTTTTTTATCTTTATTGTTGATTTCAAGGCTCCATTGTAATACAAGAACAGGCCTTAATAACAAGCTCACCCCTCAATATGTTATGGGGTAAATTTTGAGGTACGGTAAAAAAATATTTTTTATCAATGCAAGGAGGTTTGTGTTTGTGTGGGCAAGGGCAGATTATAAGCAACAATACTGTGATCCTGGAGCCATGTGAAAGTCCCTCAGTCCATGCTGATGAGAAACATCAAGGGTTGACTCTCCCCTATATTTAATAGAGCTCGTTAAGTAGGCATGCAATATCATTAGAGATAAAATAAATCCTATCTGACAGCTTTCATTGAGGTTGTCGTATAGAGATATGGAATCTATGCTCTTGTTCTTTCACAATAGAAACATTGGTTCATTTCCTGTCTACACGGATGAGCTGCCCAATTTTACGCCAGCCTTTGAAGGTAATTTTACATTGCCTAGGCCTTTCTGATTTCAACTTTATATGCATTATTTACAGAGTAAAAAGGGGGTGGTGGAGGGGGGGCAGGGCAGGTCTATTGAAACACTCCTTGCCCCAGGTAATTATCCAGAAGTCTTAGTCCAGCCCCGTTGATGAAATGTGCTCATGTTTATGCACATGAAGGGGATTACACATTCAAACAGTCGGACCACTATTTCACTTCCTCACTGTGTAATTATAAACGGATTAGACCGCATTCAAAATGCGAAGGCACCCCTTATTTTGAACCATATCCTATTCCAAATAATAGTGTCCATATGAATGCATGTGCTTGTCTTATCTCTGGTTATTTCATTTGGCAGAGAGAAGAAAAGAAAAAAAACAAGGTGTTTTGGAGTGTAGAAAGAGGAAAAACCCCAAAATGGCGAGACAATAATTTCTATTTCAAATCCATGGAGCTTCACAGTGTTAAAGTCATAATGGGCTGCAGGCAATGAGAGGAAAGACATGGTGAATTAATTAGCCTGGCAAATAGAGAGGCGCCCTGTATTGACCCCTCAGTGGTTTTCTCCCTCCGCCTCTCTGCCAGCCACACAAATCAGCGGTGTCACCAATTAAGAAATACTAGTTCAGATTGTGTCCTTTGTAACTTGCATCAGACAAACCCCTGAATTAAAAGTGGAAATGGAGTACACACTCGCTAAGTGACTGAATACAAGCACTAAAAAAATACTGTAAAAAAAATACTTTTAACTGTTTGTAGACTGAAGTTATCTTTGTGGTGTGTGCTGGAGTAGATTGTGACTATATAGTAAGCATTTCTTTCCAGGAAACAACAGCATAAGTAACATATACTATTATTTTATACACACATGCGCGCACACCCAAATACACACAGCTATAATCACATCACTAGTGGAGCAGAGGGTGATAATAAAAGCTGGTAATCCATTTGGTGCTTACACATCCATATAGAGTTCAAAGGTGACACTACAGCTGGGGCTGAAACAGTCTGAGTGAAAATAGATTGATACATTTCCTGAAAATGCAGAGTGTGCTCATATGTTGATTGTATTTTGCTACATACTGTGGTGTTTAGGCTGGGATTTGGAACAGAAAGTGAAAGTGAAAATTTCAGATACCAAAAACTGATGTCTGTAGTTCACAATATATTGTTTTCTACTAATAATATCACATGTCAATCCCTTATCTGTTTACATATAAATGAGTAATACAGGACAATGCGTTCCCATTCCAAATCATAAAATAACTGATGAATTGCCACCCCTCTGTGTCTCATAGTGACGCACAGGCCTGACAGCTGAAACACATTGTAACACGTGATAAATGCTGTCAACTGTCACAGTTGGGTTACGCAATAAAACTACTTGGTTAAGTTTAGAAAAAAGATCATGTTTTAGGTTTAAAAAAAAGAAAGTACTGCAACGTAACGTAAATACATGACCTGTGACGTCCGTGTGTGACAATCGAAGATAAATTATGTAACTTTACATTAAACAACACTCATTTATGATTTCACACAGCATGTAGGATTGTAAGTGGCGTGGCGTGGCGTGGCGTGGCGTGGCGTGGCGTGGCGTGGCGTGGCGTGGCGTGGCGTGGCGTGAAAACAAAATTGACTTTTGGTCTCACACTGGACACAAACTGTGGTCTCCTGGGTGAAAGTCCAGTTTTGTTTGACTCATCCAACTGCCCTCCCTCCTGCCTTACACTGACTTTCCCACTATTTATACTACGTCAACCACTCTCAGCGTCAAGTAGTGCTGCGCATGGGTTTACACTGAAGTTAGTTAAAAGCCCAGTGCATCTCAAACAGACACTAAAGGGTGCCTCTGGCATTGATATCACATGCTGAGGGGCATGACAAAGTGGCGGCATTTAACGCCCCGGGAATGAGAATAGGCTGAAGAGGATTAACACTCACCGATTAATATTTTTAGGAGAATACACAGTTTAATACATTAACATGTCCAAATAACGTCATGATGCTCCACCTTGATACCTATTTCCCCTCCACTCTGAATACTAGGGGCATAACAATTCACAGAATTCATGGTTTGGTTCAATATGACACAGTGGTGTCATGGTTCGGTCCGTTTTCAATACAACAAAGAAGTAGAAATTTCCTTGTTTTGTTTTTTTTTATATTTATTAAAACTAACACCATAAAGTATGATGTTTTTTGACTTTGAACGTCCTGAATGATTCATCTTCTGGGGCGTCTTCTTAGCGGCATGATAAACAACAACAGCTCCTTAAAAATATTAAATTTTGTATAGTAGTTATAAACAAACAAAAACAGTTCCATTCCTGAATTAGACAAAAAAAAATCTCTTGTTTTTCACATTTTTGGATGTATAAAAACTAACATAATTTGAGCTCTTGTGTTTTTTTTGTACCGAGCAAGAGTCACTGTCTGGCTGATATAGGCTTGTGAAGGAATATTGTTAACAGGGGTCAATTACATTAAGCACATTCCTAAGGCTTGTGTTTTTTTCACTACAGAGTAGAGTCTGATGTCCATGGCTATAAATCTAACAGTTGCTAGGCTGATTTCTTTTGCTCTGTCTGAATCAGTTGGGGAATGGCTGCAAAATGGTGCGGGGGTAACAATAGCTTGTACTTGCATGTTGCTCCTTGTTGTCATCTTGTTCTACCCATTGACACACTTGGATGAAGTCGGCGTAAATGAGTTGACATGTTTAAAGTATTTCCACTGGTGCATCCTACTGTCCTGTAGCAGATCATTGTTTTTTTTATCCACCTATCTCGCGCCATCGTCCTCAAAATTCACAGCAAAACCAAAGTGGCTCCAAACACTAGACCTGTAAGTTATTGAAGGATCTTCTTTTTCTGGTCTGGTAAAGGCCTTACTAACCATCTTGCAACAAGCTAGCTTAACGTAGCATGTCTCCCAGCATGTCTCACTGGAGTAGAATGTTTTTGGTTTGGAGGAGAGAGAGTCAGACAGCATGTTGCCTGTTACATCCCATGGGCTGCCTTGTTGAGCGCAGTGGCACAGACAACATTATATTAAACAAAATTTAAGCTGTATATTTTAGTTTCCAAATGTAACAGGAATAGTTCAACAAGTCATTTGGTTTGTCATGTGTACCAGACTGAAAGCCTTGTACCAAATGGATCTATATTAATGCATGTCTTGTTACACCCCTACTAAATACATTGATGGTTAGTTGACAGACACTCAACAGAAGTTCTTTAGAACTTTTAGTGCATGTACAGTGCTACCAAAAGTTTAGTTGCTGTTGTGCATTAAGCCAAACCATCAGTTCTATGTTTTTTTTGTCCTTTAATCAGGAAGAAGTCCCGCTGCACAATGCTGTAATGCTTGCAGACGGGCAATATTACAGCTAAGGGAGCCCTCTGGCACATTAGAGAGGTGGAGGTTGAGAGAGCAGGCCCTAGTCATTCCTACAATAAGGAAGAGTCACACCAGAGACAGAAACAATAACTGCACTTCCTCTACAATGGTGCCCCCATGCACCCAAATGCAGAAAAATGACAGGAGGTGACGTTCCCTGCTGCATTACTTTTGAGTTACGGAGGTGATTTGCAATTCAAAGAGTCTAAGGAGTGCTGACCACAACACTAACGCCTCCACGGGCCCACTGAGGCAAATAAGACCTGGGGCAATTTGCAGCCCCTTTTGCTAGGAAACACACTTTTAGGCCAAGTCATGTAAAATAAAAATATGATAAATACCAAAACTAATGAGGCCAAATTTTGTTTTCTGAACTAAAAATAGAGGCGGCGTTAGGAGTTAACTTTATGTCAAGGCTACCGTTTCTTGGAGCAACTTTGATAGAGTTGGCCTTGACAATGTTGCAAAGTAGTTTAGACGCTCCACTTGTAAATTAATGCTTTGCATATCTGCTTAACTGGTGAAATCACCCCTGAAGTCGCACTTATGAAAGCTGTATACAATGTTTGGATTTGCATTTGTTTGAAGCAAGTAGAATTCAAAAAAGTGAGGTTGTGATTAAGCATTTCTGTGTAAGAATACAAACCTGTTATTTGAAAACTATTTCAATTATGACTGCCACAACCTGAAACATTTTTACCTGAACTATTAATCATAGTGTGTGACTTCTGTGCTGCCATATGGAGGAGCAGCATGTGAAGAGCACCAAACTTGCTGATCCTCTGTAACTGGGCCCAATTAATCCTGCCGGCTGCATCATCCACATCAGGTCTGTAGTGTGCTGTGCTCCAGCCAGAGAGAAATACAAGTACTGTATTTCTCCCAGCAGCAGCCTGTCCAGTCAGAAACAGGAGAACTCAAAGCACCTGTGATTAATGATGGAGAGTTTAACTACTATAGATGATTTAGGATGACATGGGAAAGGAGGGGCTAGGGATTTAGCTTGAGGTATAGCTCCACAGTTATGATATCCGTGAAAGCTAAAATTGACATACATTACTTAACCTGCTCTGATAAGGATGTCTGATGAAAAGGAAAACTATCAGTTTATGAAATTGCAACTATATTCTTAATACAACTGCATGTAAGACCATTTATATTCAAAGCACATGACAGTTTCAACCAGCATGCCTGACAGCATGTTTAGTATCATTGTCATGCAAACCTCAAGACATGCAACTGAACCTGGGTCTGTTGCTACAACTTTTTCAGGATTAGGAAGTTTCTCATTTATCCAGCAGTCAGTAGAATCCTCAAAGTGCTTTAATTCTTCTTTTCATGTTTTTGCCTGTTAAAAGGATGTTTTCCCCACTAATTGTCCCATAACGTGCTTACTCTTGGTGTGAATTCGTTTAAATTGTTGGGTCTCTGTATATTAAATAAGTATGGTCTAGACCTGCTCAATATGAAGTTTCCTGAGATAACTTTTGTTGTGATTTAGCACTCTGTCTGTCTGTCTGTCTGTCTATCTATCTATAAAAGACTTGACTCGAATGAAGTAGGGAAAAAAGGTATCAAATTAAGTACTCCATTACTCCCACAGCAACGGTACTCCCTGATGGCAGTGGCCCCCCCCCAGCAGAAAAATACGCCATGCCGCACCACAAAAACTGCTCAGGAATGGCCTGAGGAACATGACAAAAAGCTGAAGGTATCAACCTCGCCTCCAAATCTCCCACACCCCAATCTGATTGAGCATCTTTGGAAGTGCTGGTACCCCACCTCACAACTGACAGGTCCCAAATGATCCAAAGCCAGCACCCTGGTGCCAGACACCACAGGACACCTTTCAGAGATCATGTTTTCATGCCTTGACATGTCAGAGACAAGCCCAATCCAGGGAGGCCCCACCATAGATTAGGGGTACCTCTGAGCTACCAGTACTTCCCATGGATGCTCCATCAGATTTGGTCCTCAGGCCATTCCTGAGCAGTTTCTGCCCTGTGGCATGGGGCATTTTCTTGCTAGGGGCCACTGCCATCGGGGAGTACCGTTGCTGTGGGGGGGTTACTTAGCCCACAGCGGTGTTTGGGTGGATGGAGGACGTCAAGGGGCATCCACATGAATGCCAGGACCAAAAGTCTCCCAGCAGAACATTGCACTGTAACACAATGATCAATGTTACTCTCTTCACCCACCACTGGTTTTAATGTTTTGACTGATCAGTGTACATTGAGGTAGTTCATTTTTTTTACTTTGACATGGCACTGCAGGACGGTTATGAAGCCCATCACTTTGAGATGAACTTAAAATTGTAGGAAAACCTTCGTGTTTCTGTGTGCTGGAGACTGTTGCCGTTTGATGTATTCTACTGTACATTCCACACATGGAAACGTGGAGTATCTTCTGTGGACCAAACTGTCCTGCACCCTTGCAAGCATTACAGGACAATGTGGTTTCGTCTGTTTTCTCAAGCATCCCAGTTCAATAGCCTGTGATCTAGAGGGCTAAATACAATGGTAAAGAGCAAAGCAACCCTGGAGCGCTTTGTGTTTACAAGGCACAGGTTAAGCAAACTGCACCACGGACCTGAAGTAAACTAAAGTCAGACTCAGAGGGGTCTGAGTTCTCTTGGAGTGTACACATATGCACAAAAAAATGCTGAGTCACCACTCTGAGTCCAGTTAGAGGGCTGAAAAGGACCAAGTGTGAAAACACCCTTATTCTCATTACCGTTAAGTACCTGCAAATCCACAAAGTTAAGTTAAAAGAACAAACAATATTACAGTTTATATCATGGAACATTATACAGCACAAATGCTGTGTTTCAAAACAGCACATCAATGCCAGTAGATCTATCAATGCTTAACCTGCACATGCTTAATCTAACTGTAATGGCTGTTTATCATGTGTCTCCGAAATTTTATATAACCAAAACGAGACATATCAATCAATCAATCAAACTTTATTTATATAGCGCCTTTCATACATCAAAAATGCAACCCCAAAGCGTGATGATCTGAACAGCATGGAAACTTTGCTTCAAATTGTATTTGAAGCAAAGAATCATGCAGACATTATTGGGCAGCACTTACCAGTTGAAAGCAAGGAAGCCCTAATTGGACTGGACCAATATCAGATGCCAATATCTGTATAATTAGCTTTTGGTTGCCTCAATGTAATCACTACTGATCAGATTTATCCAACCAGATGCTGATTCTTCTTAAATACACTTATAGATAATCAAGTGTTTTTGAACGATGCAACTGTAACAACTTTGCTAAAAGAAAAAATTCTGATGTGACTACCTGTACAACCAATTAATTGAAAGATTGATTGACCTCTGCAATGTGAGAAGGCAAAAGCCACTTTCTCATGCAAAAGAATCAATCAGTACTACAAGGAGAATCTATGGCTACTAATCAGTTACTGCTTGGCTCAAGGTGAAGAGCTTTATTTTTGTGAATCAAGATGCGAGCACTGGAGCTGCGGTAGGTCGACAGCACCAGTGAGTCTGCGGTGACCAACAGTGATTTGGTAGAGAGATCGGAGGTTGTAGCACATGGGTGTTGTGACAAGGGTTGGATTAAAAAATAAATAAATAAACACTAAGTTTTATGCTTGTTGCAGGAGGTGGTTTTACAAGTGGCAAATTAAAATGTGTCCAACTCGTGTTTTAATTCACTTAGTCTTTCTTCTCATCTAATTATTAGTGTAAAAATATTAAAGTTTGAGTTAAAGCCAAGCTTCTTGAATTTTGTGACACTTGGAAACTGTTGGAAACTTGGAAGCTATAAGCATGGCTATGATGAGTCTAAGTTTAACATTGTTTTGTTGCCCGTTTTTCCTGGCACTGCCACACCATCAGAAACACAGCCTCTGATTTACAACCCAATCAATCGGGCCCCCACCCCCAATCCCATCTCCTGTATCTTTTTTTTTTTTCTTTCTTTTTTGGTTGCTGTTTGTTTTGTTTTGGTTAATTTTTTTGTTCTTTTTCATGCAGTGTCTTTCTGTCTTTCTGATTTTCCCTTGTTGAATGTGTGTTAAGTCTAAAAGAAAAAAAAGAAAAAAACATTAAAACTATGAAAGAAAAAAAAAAAAAAAAAAGTCTCCAAAAAAATACCTGAGATCAAGGCTGGATTACAAAGCTTCTGAGAGGGACGGGATTGCACCGGAGCGCTAGTTGGAATAGTTAGCGTAAGCTTCTGGGCAAAAAAAAAAACACAACTATACTAGTGAAATAACCATGTAAGATTCGTCCGTTGAGGAGGAGAAGGGAGGTTGAAGGTCAAAGAAGGGAGATGGAAGACTGTGCTTTGGCGAATGGAAACCGGTTAGTGCAACAAGTCACGAGCGCGCTATATACATCATCGCACCAGAAGGGAAAGGAAACGAGCATGCGCAGAAAGACTGGAATTAACTTAAAGAGGAATGAGGGTATACAAGTGCGATAAATTCTTTCATTCGGAATTAGAAACGGAATATTCCAGCCCCTTACATCGCATTGAAATTTCAATCGCATTGGCCATTTTCATTCCGAATTAGGTATTTACAAGATCATTTTTAATAGGAATGAACATTCATTCTGAATGAAAAGGGAATTAAACTCTCCATGTAAACGCACTCACAGTCCCATGAAGGTATCCAGACATTTTTTCATCACGATATCGGGAAATTCGATTTATCATTATTAGTCTACCAAGAGCTGCGTTATAATGACTTCTTCCCAATACAAAACTAGTGTCCTTGTTAAAAAAGTGTGCAATAAGAGGCGTACTGTACATCACCACCCCAACTATACTGTCATGGACATACTGTATGACAATGCTCCATTTTCAGTTATATTCATGTTTGTAGAGATACAGAATCATTGTACTCGTCAGCAAGATGTCAGAGGTCCATTTTGTCATTGTATGACGGAGGATAATTCTTGTATTTGCACAGTGCCTTGTGCCGATCCTGTTGAGCTGACTTTGGCAGTTGCTCTTACTTGTTTTACTTACAGTAATTGACTGACAGGGTTGTATTTAGTTAATCCAAGTCATGTTTATATGTACACAATCATGTATCCACTATCAATACTGCAAGTATTCTTTCAAGGTCGCAAAAAATGTGATGTGAGGAACAAAGGTTTGCATCAAACAGGAATGAAATGCACTCACACCCAATGAAATGCTCTGAGCATCAGTGGTATAGAACAGCTGAGCTCTATGTTCAGAGTTATGTGATGGCAAACTCATACAGACCGCAACATATTCCTGACCAAATGTAATATCAATTTTGAATAAATTATTTCAGTAGCAAGCAGGGCAACATTTTAGTGTCGATTATGAAACAGCCATCAAGATACCTATTTTAATTCATTTCATTTCAAGGTGTTTGTATTTGTGTGTGTCAATGTGTGTGTGGTGACAGAGAGTGAACGCATATGTATTTTCAAGCACATGAAGGAATAAACAGACTAAATGCACAGAAAAAGAAGAAAATGTGGTTTAAGGGTGAAAAAGGCGACTTGAAAGAGCCTGGCAGCTTAAAACAAGCAAGTGAACCACATAACTGTAGATAATTATCACAACATGTATAGCATTCAGCAACTCAGCATCTCATTACAGTCCAGCACATATTTTGTTTAAAGTCACTTTGATTGTGTTTGACTTGAGCAATAACCGAGCCTGTTGGACCAGAGTCTATCTGTGTTTGCCTATAACTCAAACCAACACAGCACACGCTCAATGCAGCATCTGGCTTTCACATTACATTTGAGGCAGAGTTTTGAGGAGCCTCTGAAATGTGTTGGAATTAAATTAAAACATGCGCTCTGCCTAGGCAAACTGGACATTTTCCAAGAGTGCATTTCACACACCATAAACACTACAGAGATCTTTAAATATATAACCTAAAAGGGCAGTGCTGAGTCTTTTAGTTTTCGTCGGGCAGCATGCATTTAAAAATCTCCCAAAAATAACAAGCTGTTTTGCATTTGAAAGAAAGA
Source organism: Epinephelus moara (assembly GCF_006386435.1). Taxonomy (NCBI): domain Eukaryota; kingdom Metazoa; phylum Chordata; class Actinopteri; order Perciformes; family Serranidae; genus Epinephelus; species Epinephelus moara. Next base: position 23,270,896 of record NC_065506.1, read on the forward strand.
AGGAGGCACTAAATTCCTCAGAATTTATGGTTCTTGAAATCAAAAGTTTTCTTTTTTCCACATCTTAATATTTCACATTGACTACAGAATAGCTGGAGTTGTGAGAGAGGTAACAGTGTAGGTGCATGGGAATTCATTAGTGTAAGTAATGACTGCGGAGATTAAAATCAAAACAGAAACATGTATATCTATATATTATCATGAAAGTAAATGAGATGTGAATGTAAACTGACTGTAAAAAAGAAATCATCTCACTTCATTCCCTACTATCTATAGCTTATTATATGACAATTGTCATAATCTTCCCTTTTTAATTAACACCATGGCTTATGTAATGAGGCACATGTTTTATTACATCTTTGCAGCTTGTTTATGCTCCACAATTCAATCAAATGAATTGAAGTAAGGAGGAGAAAGAAAAACAAGATCAGCATCACAGCTTCCACAATATCACTGTAGGTGTTCAAAGTGAATGCATTCATAAAAGGAGTAAACAAGAGACGGCTTTGAACCACAAAGGGAAGGTATTTCTCCAGCAGTGTTCCCAATACAGGACCCAGACTGCTTATACTTTTAGCCCACCCCTAACGCAATATTTTACTAGTTATCAAACTGACGTTCACATATGGCGTGGCCTCTGCAAAATCCCAAAAACAAATGGCGACTAAGCCCCAAAATCTATGTCAAATAACCACCATCTGTACCAGAGCCGACTTACAGTAAAACCAATGTCTCGTTAGCAGCTTAAGCAAAACTACTGCACGATATGGAAACAGATATGATTATGTAAGATAATACAATAACAAATCTGGTTAAAGCCAACAGGAGGGACAGAGACCCCATTCAGAATCTCAACCTCTTCTTATTATTCCTCTCCAAATCTAATCCTGTCAGACAATAAACTACATAAATGCATCTAATAGGATTAAGGCCAGTGAAAATATGTTGGCGAGGAAAGGGATAGAGACACGGGGGGGAGAGAGGGAGGGAGGGAGGAGGGAGAGAGATAAGTGGGGTACCTTTACCATTTTCAAACACTCAAAAGAAAGCGTGAATACAGGGTCAAGACTTGTGAAGGCCTATAAGTTTCCCAAACTGTGGATCAGGGCTAATTCCTCCTGGCCCACAGCTGAGTGCTGGGTTTTGGCTTCAAGCAGCGGCAAGTTTATTTAGTGGGTCTCTTGAACATTCCTCAAGTCTCAGCTGAAGCCGAACAATAAGAAGTCTGGTGACCAAATGACCTTTGTCCTCCATTTGCAACTTCAGTGTGCATAAAAATGTTCAATATTGGGATGTTCCTGTATCATGACGTGTTTTCCAAATGGTTTGATAAAGTGTTTTTGAGTGCCAGTTTGTGCTCCAACTGTTAATCATGTTGCCATTAACCATTAGTACTGGTCTCGCACTGGTTTTACCATGTTTGCCTTGGCCTTAAATCTGCCTCTTGCCACAAGGTTATAAGGCTCAGTGGAGGGATCTAGATCTGCTGACATCCACAAATACAGGGCGGCAGTCATATTCACACAAACTGGCACAGAGAGGGAAAGAACCCTGACGAGGAGAGTGAGTGAATAAAAATGATAGAAAGGACAACCATCACTTTGTCTGTCACTTTGCATTACAAAACAAATGATTCCAGCAAATGCACATATACACACATCCATACAGGCCTTCCCTCTAATGGACTATTGCACTGTGATAAACGGCCCCATACCTCCGCAGGACCACCTACCCTGCAGGAAAATCAGGTCATGCACCTGGAAATGGTCAGAGCCACAAACACTAACAAACTGTATGTGATTAAGGTTGGCTATTACTCAGGACCTTGGCCCACACCAGAGCCAGACAGAGGTGGAGATAGGGAGCATTGTGAGCCGGGAGAGGTGGGACGCACTACACACATCAGGAGGGAGTAATTATAGAGGCAAAGAGCCAAATCCAACAAAGCCTACTACAAACACACACACCGACACGTCAGACACTAACATAAACGCAGGTGTCGGGAAACACACCCTGACTGACACTGAAAATATCTGCCATAAAGTGGTATGCACTTGAGCTTATCTGTATTCCCCCTGGCTAGAAGGTGAACACAGGTAACCCCATGCCTTTTTTTAAAATCAAGGTATGATTGATGTTTTCATGACAACTCCATTACAGAAAATTAGCTTTTTATTGTCGCTGTTGCTGTTTTCCAGTATTGGCCTCAGTCCCTGGCACTGACAAATCCTCCATTAGTCAGGGGAGAACAGTGATACTGACAAATACTGGATAGTTATATAAATAATACAATTTTAAGAATTGCTTAATCACTATTTAGTCATTTTAGTCAAGTGAAAACTGAATAAAATGCGAGGATTTTTGTTGTTGTTTTTTGTCAGTTTTGATTGATTGTTGGTTGGACAAAATGAGCTATTTAAAATGTTTCCTTGTGCTAAACTATTAATTGGTTAATTAAAAAATGTGTGTGGACCAGCTGATTGCCAAGAAGCTGCTGTGGCATCATACCCAGGTACAAGACCTTATAACAAAAGTCAATCTCAAATTTTTAGAACTTTTTCCATGCTATCTCAGATTTTCTTCTACTGGTGGTAAATCCCAATGCGTTCCCAAAACACAATAATGATTTGCTTTCTGCATCCCACAGCCTCTCCAACATGCTACCTGCCTCACCCTGGACTGTTTAAGTGTTCGTCTTAAAAAGTATCTGACCATATTTTTCCAGTTAAACTCTCTCCATGTCAAAGAGTTGATTGATTTCCACTGCCTATCATTTAAGTTTTCCCACTCCTTTATTGACTATAAAGATTCCCCTCACTTTCCTAATCTTCTTTTATGTAGGATGTGTTCACCCCACTTAGCACTTAGCTCTTGAAGGCCCTTTTATAATTCAGAAATAATTCTGAGACCTAGGTCAGCACTGTATGCTTAAATAAAAACTCTTAATTATACCTTTTCAGGATCTTGATGTCTCCAGATCATCTTTACTAAACATTTCATCAATGCAATGTCTAAGCTGTAAGAAATCCTGGCTGACCTAACCAAATTGTTCCCTCGAATTTTGGAAGCTTTTAAGTGAGGTTTTCTCAAAGAAATTCAAATAAATATTCAGACCTAGCTCCTGCCATGTTTTGAAATTTGCATCCAGCCTGTTTGGAATAAAACCTGGTTCAAAAGCTACCCAGAGGATCAATGAATAGGGCTACTTGGGTCCAAAGGACTCAGCTTCTTTAAACCAAGATTTCAGTGAGAGATCTAGCCACGGGTTCGGTTGTTCCCAATAGTGGCGTTACAATTCACCGTCTCCAATAATAGCCTGTAATGGGTACTTTACCAAGTTCTGGCACATCCATATTGCTGAGTTTTCAGGGTTGCATATATTTACCAAGGGTTTAATCTGAGCAGCTTGATAAAAGTTGTCAGGCAAGGAAGTGCCAGACCTCCTTTACCCCTAGGAACCTGGAGGGACTGGTATCTAACTCTTGGTTTCTTTTCCTTCCACAGGAATCCTGAAATTCACTCATGCCATCCTACAAATTTTCTAACTGTCCACTGGTGGTGTTTCGAACAAATAAAGAAGCTTTGGCAGAATGTTCATTTTAGCTAAGCACGTTGGATCAATACCAAAAAAAAGCAACAGACTCCACCTGGTCATTTCTAATGCTGAAGAACAGTGGATCTTAATTTTCAGAGACTAGGTTTGTTTCATCCTTTGGTATCTGTACATCTAGGTATTTCAAATTGTCCAATGGCATTTTTGTCTCCAAACTGCTGGTTTTATATTTAAACTCTAAGAAATGGGATTTATGAGAGTTTAATTTGTATCCTGAGAGTGGGCTGGGGGTGTCAAGTCGACCAGGACATCATCTGCAAATAGTGCCATCTTGTGTTGTACTGACAGAGGCAAAATGATTAAAAAAATGGAGTTTGACTGAGCTGACTTAGAGGCTTTATGAGGAGCGCAAAAACAACAGGACTAATGGGACAATGCATGCAACAGCCATGCTTCAACTCAAAGGACCCTAAAAAGGGAGCTATTTATTTCTATTTTTGTTGTTGTTACTTTTATAAAAGGCTTAGACTGTCTGCATGACAGTTTGTTAAACTGAAACACATGCAGAGTTTTATAATAGAAATGCAACCCAATCGCCAGAATACATTTTGGCATTGTACAATTCTGCAAACCTGGTTTACGTTACATTTGTAAATTATGTATTGGATACGTTAAAACTTTATGTTTCAACAACACTGTGGTTACCATGTGGTTAGGTCTAGGCACAAAAACCACTTGGTTATGGTTACTAAATGATCATTTTTTGGCCTAAAAAAACAGTTTTTGGGCACTATCCCAGCTGGAAATGCAGCAATGTCTCGGTATAAAAACATCCTTTTTTAATGGCACAATGTATGTATAGGAATGTAAAATGTAGGGATGCACCGAAATGAAAATTTGTGGCCGAAGCCGAACCTGAATAATATTAAACGCTTGGCCGAATACCGAGTACCAAATACCGAATATTGTTGTTTAGTTTTTCATTCGTTTTTGCAGATGAATCCCCTCCAGATTAGTGTTGTCAGGGTACCAATATTGGACCCACTGTACGATACCAATGAAAATATCATGGTTCTAAGTAGCATCACGATACCACAGCGAAAATGAGGCAGATGTGCCTTTTGTCATTTATAAAAAGATAAATCACTTTTCTATAATACATCAATGATATTTCAATGGAATAAATTACTTATTGACTTATTCATACTTCAAAAACAGCATCAATAAGTGATTAACATAGGGGGGATCAAAATAAAATAAATAAATAAAATAAGAATCAACCAGCCACCCTCCTCCCCTGACAAGTCCCTTCATAAGTAAAGAACAGTCCCTAAAGTGCGGTGAGGTTTGTGGGCCGTGAACGGCTCGTTTCTCCTCTGACACATCACATACCTGTGTTCGGCTGGCTCGGCTGTTCAGGTACTTCTGGGCAGTCATGACGCCAAGAAGAGGATATTATTGGAGCCGACTTCTCCGTCGCCGGTAAGCCGATGGCCGCCGTATTTGACAGGAATACATTACTGTCTGTGTCTGTGACCCCCGTTCAACCCACAACCGATGGGATTTGCCTTTCGTTTCTGCTGGTGGTTGAAATCTGTAGGCTGCTCGCACAGCGTGCTGAATGATTTAAGCCTATTTTGCTCGCTCAAAACTATTTTAGTCGCAAATGCGAGTGCCGTGACGGGCGGATCGCCACACTGCCAACATTTTACTCCGCCCGTCACGGCACGCTGTTTGATTGCGTTATCAAAACACGCCGCTATTATTCGGCCCTGCTTTTAACTTATTCCACCGAATACCGAATGTGTGTTTTTTTGCAATATTGGGCCGAATATATTCGGGTTACTGAATATTCTGTCTGTGTCTGTGACCCGCCAACGTTTTCTCCTTTTTTGCATCCAAACTCATTATGGCTGCTTAAGTTTGCATCTGGTTTATCCACTGAATCAAACGTAAAGTACGCCTGATGTTTTATAAAGTCTGTTTGGGCCAAGTGCAAAATTTCAGGCAGAATTTGCTCCTGTCTTTAATCAAGTGATACAATTGATTCTATAAACCTTCACCTGTAATGATCAGCAAAAGGATAAATTACAGATACCCAACACTCCAGCACTCACTGCCACTTGCACAAAGAATCACTATCAACATTCCAGTGTGGATTATATTCTGCAGCACATTATCAAACTGGCAGCATAATCAGGGTCTGGATTGAGAAGGAAGCACTGCCTTTCATTTTTTGGACAGCAGACAAACATCCTCCCAGTTGTTTGTACTGTAAATCACATTATGCTCCACAACGCCCTCCAACAAACCTGCCGTCTACCAACACCTCCTACTGTGACACATTAATTATAACTTCCTGTATACAGCCTATCCCAAGCCATGAATACGTAATGCCCGAAAATGAGTCATATTCACATAGCAGACGCCCAGCAGTGAATAAATACAACCTATCCATCAAACACTGCCCAGTGAAAAATTATTGAGAGCCCACAGAGGCAGACAGGAGGCCAGGCCTAGCCAACGGGAAGAGTGAAAATTATTATACTTTATCTTTAAAAAAAAGTGAAATTCAACAGCCATCACAATGTCCTAATTATGCCCTCTATGCCAAACAAGAGCCTGAGAACTGACAGGCCCAATGAAAATACATGTCAATATCAGAGTGGGTAACTAGCAGGTGTTCCTTTAAAATTCTGACTTCATATCACTTCAGTCCAAACAAGGCTCTGACATGGGGTGTAACTTGATTTCTCACACTCCTGAAAGCCATCTCTGTCTTTTCTAAGGATGGTGAAAAATGCAGCGGGAACTGGCAGGTCATTCGTCTCTGTTGTCCCAGTGGGTGGTGCTGGCTACAGGTTGACTAATGGTCCTGCTGAAATGCTTCAGATGTCTGAGTAATGACAAGCTATAAAAGCTAAGCTGACTACAAAGTCAACTAATCTGAAATCTACTGGCTGTTTTCCAGTGATGAGAGCTGATAACATTTCAGAATAAGGAAAGGTCGTAACAATATGGAGACTAAGGTTAGAGAGGGTTGATCTTGGCAGTTATTTAGTGATCCACTGACGATAAGTAAAGTCCTATACATGAGCAAACTGATACTACACCTAAGAGGTTAACGGTAAGGGCTGGGACCAAACTTAAAGAAAAATGTTTCAGCGCAACTGGATTTGATACTAGATTTGATTTGATAAAATTCTATCAAACCCCAACTCTAGTTAACAATAGCTGCTTACCCCAACTTCTTTTTATTCCACTGGAGGAAAAACTTAACATTACTGGTCTTTCCATCTGTTTCCTGACATCAAAGTACTGAAAAGTAAAAAGCAAAGAAATGACTGCAGTGACAAATTACAGAAGACAAGTAAAACTGAAGAAATGACAGAAGTAAGGAGGTAAATTCAGGATCTATCCTGACTGGTCTAAACATCCGTTGCCCATCCCTCCTTCCCGGCTCTGAACTGCTCCCCCTCAGCCCTGCCTCCCCTTCTGTTATTGCTCCTTCTGCTCCTCATGTCTGTTAAGTCAGCATGCCATTTTATGATGCCTGGATATTAAAAAGCAGTTTCTATTATGTGTGAGAGGGAAGTGGAAACAGCCATGCTCATGCTAGGTAATTAGGGAAAGCAGGCGAGGGGATATTTATGAATGCAGGGGAAGGCTAGGGGGAGACCAGGGGAATTGGTGCGTAATGTCCTGCTGTCAGTAACAGTTTTCTCTTTAACTCTACACAGAACACTGTTAAAGGTGGAAATCATTTTAGGTCTCATTTATGATCCATGATTCATCTGAATCATTTGGTTCATTTGTCCTTTGTGATGTGTCCAATTGTGCAGTGATGAAAGTAGTACTAAGAAGTTTTAGCAAACAGGACCGTGGCAGGTTAAATATGATTACACTTGATCAGACAAACAAAGAGAGGTAACACATTTAAACAGACTGCCTGGGGTTGTCAAAAGGGCATTTACTTCAGAAGAAAATACAATTCCTTATGCAGAAGTGAATGTAATGTGTCATTGTTCAAACTCCTGCAGCTTTTTCTAATAATTTCATTTACACTACTGTGAAATATTGCTCAGGATTTTGCAAAATTAAGTCTTGCACTTCATTTTTCGATACAATGTTTAGCTTTCAATAGGTTAATATAGCTTGTTATCTTCCTGCCAGGGGTGTCGTTGAACATAACATGTACTGTTCAGTAAGTAACTCAGCTTGGTGCGTTTCTGGTACAGCAGGAGATAGAAAAAAATACAGAGAATAACCTTTTTTTTTTTTTTGAAAAATGTAAACATTCAATAGTGAAGGAAAAAAAATCAATGACACAAATGTCAGTAATGCTCCATCATAAGACTCTAATTCCTAAACTGTAACTTGTGCTCATTTACACAGAGCACGCACAACGGACTGACTAAAATGCACATGTGAAGGCGCACTGTAGCAGGACTTCAGCACTTTGACCATATGTTTTAATTTAGTATAATGTACACTCACCGACCACTTTATTAGGTACACCTTGCTAGTACCGGGTTGGCCCCCGTTAGCCCTCAGAACTGACTTAATTCTCGTTGCACAGATTCAACAAGGTGCTGGAAACATTCCTCAGAGATTTTGGTCCATATTGACGTGATAGCATCACACAGTTGCTGCAGATTTGTCATGATGTGATTCTCCTGTTCCACCACATCCCAAAGGTGCTCTATTGGACTGAGATCTGGTGACTGTGGAGGCCATTGGAGTACAGTGAACTCATTGTCATGTTCAAAAAAACAGTTAGAGATGATTTGAGCTTTGTGACATGGTGCGTTATCCTGCTGGAAGCAGCCATCAGAAGATGGGTACACTGTGGTCATAAAGGGATGGACACGGTCAGCAACAATACTCAGGAAGGCTGTGGTGTTTAAACCATGCTCAGTTGGTACTAAGGGGCCCAAAGTATGCCGAGAAAATATCCCCCACACCATTACACCACCACCAGCCTGAACTGTTGATACAAGGCAGAATGGATCCATGCTTTCATGTTGTTTACGCCACATTCTGACCGTACCATCTGAATGTCGCAGCAGAAATCGAGACTCATCAGACCAGGCAAAGGTATTCCAATCTTCTATTGTCCAATTTTGGTGAGCCCGTGTGAACTGTAGCCTCAGTTTCCTGTTCTTAGCAGACAGGAGTGGCACCCGGTGTGGTCTTCTGCTGCCGTAGCCCATCTGCTTCAAGGTTCAACAACTTACTGTTGCCTTTCTATCATCTTGAACCAGTCTGGCCATTCTCCTCTGACCTCTGGCATCAACAAGGCATTTTCACCCAGAGAACTGCCGCTCACTGGATATTTTCTCTTTTTCAGACCATCCTCTGTAAACCCTAGAGATGGTTGTGTGTGAAAATCCCAGTAGATCAGCAGTTTCTGAAATACTCAGACCAGCCCGTCTGGCACCAACAACCATGCCATGTTCAAAGTCACTTAAATCACATTTCTTCCCCATTCTGATGCTCAGTTTGAACTTCAGCAGGGCACTTGACCACGTCTACATGCCTAAATGCATTGAGTTGCTGCCACATGATTGGCTGACTATCTGCGTTAACAAGCAGTTGAACATGTGTACCTAATAAAGTGGCCGGTGAATGTATATGTGGTACGGTAATCTGCAAGCTAGACAAGCACTCTAACTGGGCTAAGAAAACTAGCATGCTACAGCTGATAGACAACAACTGCCAAAACTTTCTGGGGAAAACTTGTGCTCTAGTGATTCTGTTTTGCGTGAGTTGTAGCCTTAAATAAGCTATTTTAATTATTCTGGTCGCAGCGTGTGACCAACTGAGCCTGTCACATACCGAACTGAATGTCTTGTGCCGAACTGTTCAGGAGGAATACAGGTACCGTTTCACTCCTGTTTGATTCTTTGTGCATAATCTTAAATTCCTTATGTCTCCTCATTATTTGTCATCTTCCGTTTCATTGTTGTATGCTTCTTTGTGAAGCACTTTGTGATGTTGGTGCTGTAAGTGCTATATAAATCTGATAACAAAAACACGTCATCTTAAAAAGGAAATTAAATTTAAAAACATTTCAAAAGATTCTACTCCTACTTGTAATATCCTCTGTATTCAAAATCTCTTTTTGATTTTTTTACCAGAGATTGCATGGCGCCAGTAGCAACATTTTTCACAGATCGCCTCTGCAGATATACTATAAAACCACTCTGTGTTCTTCTCTCCTGATGTGGTCAGCATATTCGTTTCTGATATTCGCTGGAGAACTTTGATCAGCTTACTGACCACAAACCGTGAAAAGGCATTTTCATAGAAACCAGAGTTATAATAATAAGTTCCTTTAACCTGACTTGAAAGCAAATGTACTCTGTTTCACAGTTACATAGAAAAAGAGTTCCTTTGAATGGAGACACTAAGGGAAATAATTGTTGATCAATGTTTAGTTTTTCAGTTTTGCTCTGTGACCCATGTACGGTTCAGACACACACACACATAGCCACACACACACACACACAGTGTGAACTGCATCCGTTACCTTGTACGATCAGGGTTGTGGCTTTTGGCCCTGTGCAGCTGTACTGTATCTTGCCTTTCTCTGTTCAAAAACATTAAACAATATTTCCAGCCAGCTCTCCAGGCCCCCAGCTCAATAACAATTTGAGGCTGTGAGAGAAGTGAGTGGAGGTGGTTCAGACACCTCAGGGCCTTGGGGGCTGCTCTGGGCTCTCCCTGGAACCACAAACCAGCACAGGTCACACACAAGTTTGTTGCTTTTCGTTTTCTCCACAGCTCAGGGACAAAATGAAGCCTTAACCTCGTAATCTACCCAACGTGTCCCCCGGTAGCACTTCTGGATTTAGAGCTGGGAAATTACACTTCAAGCCTGAGAGGTGAGGAGGGAGAGATGTGATTTTGAGCATAGCCGATGAAAGATGGCAGTTTAGATCACAGAACCACGAGACCGGGGTAAATACTTCAGTTTTCATGACTATACATCCAAACATGATATCCCTTATAGCATCAGTAATTGAAGCGAGCAGGTCCACATTGAAGTAAAGATATCAACATCTGTGTTTATTTCATTATGATTTTATCTTTGGCGGTTTTGGTTTGAGAGGTAGGGAGGGATATAATGTGACAGCAGTCTCTCTGCCACCTGTCATGGTGCGGCTTTAGGGGAAACATTTCGTCCTACCTTCTCCCCAGAGTTGGCTCAGGCCATCCAGCCCACTCTGTCTGCTGCACAATCAGCCCTCTGTTCGTGACTCAGGGTGGGTCCCGCTCCTTCCACCCGCATTACTGTGAAAACAACCCAATCTCAAACACACTCTCACTCTGGCATACCCATGTGTAAATACACACATACACACTCCTGGACCCACTTCTAAACCCATTGCCCACCATGGTGCAGCAGGACCTATGGGAAACCTAACCCCATTCCTGCCACTTACCATTATAGTCCTGCCTGTCTGCTTCATTGAAAACACATGTATGGGTGTGTGCATGTATGCCTAACGCATAGATGCATGTAAATGCGAGTCTGCTACGGTATTCCTACTGTAACTTTGGGTGTGACTGTGCATACAGACTTGCAGCCCTGACAACGTTGGCAGGATACGCTATTCCTGCTATTTTACGCCCTCACTCCAGCCTTGATCTTTGCCCACCACTCAGGAATGTTTACACGAGCAACCAATCCGAAAAATCTGACCATGCCACAGTCTGAATATTTACACCACACTGTATTAATGTCGTAACTACACTCATAACCTCCTTTCACACATACAACTTGTGATGTCAATGTGTCAGGTCATTTTCATGTCTGAATAAGTCTCATTCACTTTTTTTACGCAAAGTCAAGGTGGAAGTCTCACAGGATCGGACCAAGCAACAACCTGTAACACTAAATATGCACTCGTAGGATTTTAACATGCATCCTGTTCTATGAAGAGCAGTGAAATACATTTACCATTCAGTTATCTTATGGACCAAGAAAATAAATTTTGTTTAATGAAACACAAAACCTTGGATGTGCCAATTTCAAATTGTTGAGGAGACACATTTAATGTGTGCTTAAAAAGTAAGAATTCTCTTTTATCTACAGGATGAACTGAAGGCTGCCAGATGGGCAAAGTGGTACCCTTTGAGAATGTCAAGAATGTTGCTGTCATTGTGAAGATCTGCCATAGTCACTGATAAATATCAGCTTACATCTGCTGGGCAGTGTTCCAAGTTATTCATACTTAGGCCCAAAGAAACATTGCCTGCAATAGTCCACCTTTCACTTTCTTTTCTCCTCTCTCCATCTCTCTCTCTGTCAAACAAACACCTTGGTGAGCATTGTCCCAACAACGTTCTCATCATCCATCAGAAGATTTCATTGTGGACATCATCATATGCCAAGTTGGTTGACATCGCCCAGCCTGATTTCCAAGACAAAATGGCGTAGCTTACTGGTAGCCTGCACCTGCACTTTGAGACATCATGGCCACTACGGAAGTCGGAGATGACAGGAACAACAGACCTGGAAAATCCCCCCTCTTCCCATGAATGCATCATTGACAGATAAACTATGGATTGTTGGCAACACTAGTGAAGTGAAAGTGAAAATGTCTTTTTGCTGGTGAGGAATGTCAAGCAACCCTTCTGCCGTCTTGTGGTCGTTGTATTTGTTTTTAACAGTTTGTTCAATTGAGTTATTGTTACATTTCAAATAAGCATTAATGTTGTACACTCCCCCTAAAAATAAAGCCTTTACATCACACTTGAAAACCATGTAGGCTATGTTTTTAAAGAAGTATTGAAAATGTAAATGCCCAATGATCTATTGATCTTCATAAATCAAGACTCGATAGTTTAGCGTAGCCTTCAGCATTAAAAAATGTTTTATTGAATTGAATTGTTACCTTAAAAATCAAAAGTCTAATCAAAACGTGGATCTCGTATCGTAACACCCCTAGTGAGTGGGTGAACATTTGATGGCCATTCATTAAGGTTTCAGCAAACAGCAAAATATTTTATAAAATCCATTACTAATGCAACATTTCAGGAAACATCCTAACTTCACATCTTACCACTGTGACAATGCACCAGATGCCAGATATCATGCAAGCACATGGCTCTTTCCGTAAATGTACTATTAACATAAAAGACACCTATGTCTGGATTACTTACACTTTAACAGACAGATGAAAACAGCCATGGTGCATATTCCATGTCTGAAAAGGGTCATAGAGCCAGATAGCTTGTCTACAACTTCACTGTATCACTGTCCTCTCAGGTCATTACAGGATTCATAGTCTTACTTGCCAACAACTTAACACCTCAGCCACCACATATAGGAACACGGACAAATCACCTTGTGTGAAAATCCCCCCATACTCCCATTGTATGTGATGACACAGGGGGATCCTCCTAATGTACAATGATGAAAATGTTCTGCCACTGTGACAAGGCAGTCTTTGCTTCTGTGTAAGAGACCCATGAGCCAACATATGGTTCGGCGCATTACAGTCGACACTGACGTATTGCATTTCAAGTTGGAGAGGGGCTCACATGAAGAGGAGGCTCGTCCAAACCACTTATATACATCATCAGAGACAGAGAGCTCTCCCTCAGCCTGTGAGCACTCCCAAAGCGGGCCACTCAGTCAGAAATGAAAATAGAAAGAAAGCGCACTATGTCTTTGGAGTACGAGTGCATTTATGTGTGTGGTATGAAAGCTACAGACTTAGGAGCATGAGGGTGGGTCAATACTTCTTACTCAGACCACACACATGCACACAAAAATAATCATGCATGAAAACAGACACACACATGCTCACTTAGACACATTTAAACACCCAAACAACACAAAATGACAACCACAGGCCAAGAAACACAAGCCTGCACTGTTGCTGTATTCCCTTCCAGCGACAGAGAGAGCAAACGAGCCTCAACATTTTCCACGGCTGGGTGTGCTAGTTAAACGCTCTCAGAAGTGATGTCTCTTTGATGAGCTGTAGTAAGTGATATAATAATCACACTGGCGCACGTTCGCCAGAACACTTGCCCGTATTGCCCCGCCAGCTCAATGCCCCGAGGGGAGACTCAGCCAAATAAACAGATCCCATTTCTAAAGGCAGAGACTGGTAATGAGGAGTCAAGCCCTGGCAGATCAACTCCCTCCCCACCACCACCGCCACCACCACTCTCCCGCTTAAGTGTTCGTCCTGTTAACATTCCTTACTCACAACAGCCGTATCGTTGCTGCTGGAGGCTGGAGTGGAGTTTATAGTGGAGTTTATACTGCCACAGACCAAGGCTGTCCATCTCTGATGAGAGCACACTGGAGAGCTTTGTGTCCCTGAAACGTTCAGACAGATGGAGAGACAGACAGACAGACAGACTGAGGGGTGGACACAGATTGGATAAACTCTCATTGGCAAACACACACACAATACCCCAATCGATCATTTCTGCCACCAATGCATCAGATGCCCCGTAACTCACTATGAGACGACAACCACAGAAGGCAGTGATACACTGGCTTAATTTTGAGACAATAAAGTAGATGGGCAATTTTGTAAAAGAAAAAAAAAAAAAAAAAAATACTCCAACCTGTATTTTTTCATTATAGTTTTGTTCCTTACTGGCCATTTTATCGACACCAATTTTGTCCCAACTGACACCACCCATACCTGCTGCAAGCAATATCTATTCTCATCGTCTCCAAAACAGAGAGATCTCTTTTTGCCCTCGCAGAGTATGAAAGACATTTCCTCAGCATGCCCTGCACATACATGGGCCACAATCATAGGTGAACAATAATGTGGCCAATTTTCACAAAACAACTCTACTATCTCAACCTCCAACACCAGAGTCAAGAGGTTGTATTTGTTTCTACTGCAGAGGGCACTGGTGGTCATGAAACACACACACACACACACATATGCAGGTGACTGGCCTTCTGAAAAAGCTCTGAACTTTTGATAGAACTGGAAGCCGCCACTGTCTATGAGAATCCTATTAATAGATTTTACCATCAGAAAGATGTATTAATTCATTCATTAATTATCTGTCACTGCTTATCCTGTTTGTGGTCGTGGGGGGGGCTGGAGCCTATCCCAGCTGACATTGGGCGAGAGATGATGTGCACCCATGACAGGTCGCCAGACTATCACAGGGCTGACACATGGAGACTAGGGCTGTCAACGAATATTCTAAATTCGAATTTAAATTCGAATTTGAAAAAAAAAAAAAAAAAAAAAAAAGGACCTTCGACTGTGAAAATTGATATTCGATTGTGGAGAAAAAAAAAACACCACCACAGCTGTCCTCTTTGCGAGTGGGCGTTGGCCTGGGCCGCTGCACTGAACGCACTGCATAGGCCACACCGCCTGCGGAAGTGCTGCGAAGCACAGCGCACACATAGACCAGACACCGAAACGATCGCTGCAGGGCGCAAGCCGGCCACGGAGCAGCACGGCGCGGCACAACATGGGCGCCGAAAGGAAACTGGCTTCACTTCTCGGCGCTTCGAGGCTATTCGCAGCGCTTCCACGGGCGGTGTGGCCTAACGGGTCAGAGAGGGGGGCGAGCGAGAGGTCCGCGGTCATTTATAACGTAATGTTATAGATAATTGTTTTATGTGTTTTAATGTGTAGGTATGTAAATGTTTTCAAAGATGTTTATGTTGAAATAAAAATACCTACAAGTAGCTATGTTTCCTTGTATTAATACATAGACAAGTATGTTTCCTTGTATTAGTTTGCCCTCTTGTGGACATAATGTGGAAAAAAAAAATTTGAATGGTTCGAACCTATGAGTTATTTTTAGAAGGAATATTCAAATGTCATTTTTGAGCAATTTTGACAGCCCTAATGGAGACAGACAACCATTCACGCTCACATTCACACCTACCGCCAATTTAGTCGCCAATTAACCTGCATGTCTTTGGACTGTGGGAGGAAGCCGGAGTACCCAGAGAAAACCCACACTGACACAGGGAGAACATGCAAACTCTGCATATAAGGGCTCCCCCAACCCAGGGTCTGAACCCACCACCCCGGAACCCAGGAACCCTCTTGCTGTGAGGCAACAATGCTAACCACTGCACTAAAATTATTTTTGTAAAGAGTAGCCCAGAAACACTTCAAGTCAGAGCGTCACTAGCCTCTGTACTACTGTATTTCCTAGTAAGACAGAATATTTATCCAGTATACAGTTAAGAGGGATTTAAATTAAGTCCTTCGCATTTCATTGGACCGCTAAAAGTGAGCAGATTTAAAGTTTAGCTTAGCTACAGCTAGCCGACGCCACAAACCTCCCTTACTGTTAAGCATTTTTCAATATATATTGACTTTTAGCCACAGATGCGAATATCGGGGGGGGTTTTGTTTGTTTTTTTTAAATTAACCAGTTAAATTAACAATGAAACTATTACTTTCCCTGGTTTTGACGGCTGATCACCACCAAAGACAGTCCAGTGGTCATTACTTTTTCCTCTGCAGACTCATAAAAACATGGAAATGTGAGCTCAAATCCCCAAAAGATTCTTAGTTAACTTGCACTAAAGACATTTCTCACCCAAATTCATGTATATTCCTGAGGCCTAAGGGGTCATTTATATTCCCTTTACATACAAAAATAGATCTATCATAGCCTGCATATTTCCATGGGTCTTATGTTGACATGGATACCTCCACTAGATGGCACCAGAGGGCAAAGTCAAAACTTTCTGACAACAACAAACATTGCAACTGTGGAGAAGGTCGCAATGATATGCCTTTTAATGGAGGCAGCGTTGTAGACAACCAACAACAGTGTTTTGTGAGGCCACAACCCATCGCGACATGTGGACGTAGAATTATTTTCACTATATTACTGATCTGTTCCATTATGCCATTTTTAAAATGTCTTCGTCGTGTCTTAGTTGAAATTAGCTACACTGCCTCCATGATTTCCTGTGGTACTGCTCCACTTTACCGGTGTCTGTAAGCTTTCATAAACCTTGCACAAATACAGACAAAATGAACGAAAAGAACAGAGAAAGGTTCCATCGGTGTCTGTATACATCTAACAGTGAGCGTAAATGAGCCTTAACAAGCGTGTTGAATGCATTGTCTCCCTTGTAAAAATTTTGAAACCTGCATTGTTTACACCCATGTTTGCTCGCTGATAGTCTCTCTTCCCTGCTTTTTTGCCACCACTGGCTGTTGAACGGTTGAATATAGGCACAAATGTGTACTGCATTACCTGCATGCATGTGAGTCCTCATGTGTGAAATAAAAACATAATAGGGATCTCCACATGAAAACATTGCCCCCTATAGAACTACTAGTGGTCAGAAACCCCACAGGAAACGTTAACATAATGCAGAAAAGCCCCAAATGTCTTTGATAAGATTAAAGGCATCAGTTGTGCCCATACCAGTATCACGACTGTGTAGTAATACATCCCCAATATTACTTATGAATATTAAGTTGAACAGATCTGTACTAGGGACTACCCTCTGCTGGCTTCCTGTCCTTCTGTTACCCCCTGCTATAAATCAGTCAATAATTAAATGCCATAAATGACGATTACTAAAAGATTATTAAAAGAAGATTACAAATAAACTACACCAAAAATACTTGCATAAAATCTTTTTCTACTAAACAGATGGAATACACAGCGCCATCATCACGGCTCGCTCTGTATTCTCGTCATTTTCCATGCTCATACACCAAAGAGGTTGATGGAACTGTGTGCTTGTTCATAGACTGGGAGGTTAAAGTGTGTGAATATGAGATACCAAACAAATAAATATGATTTGGCCCATCAGTTTCAATATTGACATATCCACAGAATCCGCCACCCCCTTAGCTTTCCCTTTCTTTCTCGCCGTCCTTATTTCCTGCCTGGTAATAAGCACCTGAATACATAAAAGATGTTGCTCAAGTCCTTCCTGTTTATATTAATGTTTTATTTAGTGTTTTGTATTATCATAATCAAAGTTCCAATAAAAATAACAAAGTAGAATAAAATATACATATCAAGTGACAGCCTAGTTCCGTAACCTGTCCCGCGCGGAATCTTGATGTTATGTTAACAAACAAATTAGCATTTAAATGAGTCCTGCATTTTATCCTTCAAGGTTATGTTGTTATGGATATTAAATTAGAGTGTGTGGCTTTGCTTGTGTGTGCACTGTGAGTGTGTGTGTATACGCCTGTGTGTGGTCCATAAGCTGCCAACCGACAAGTCCCCCAGAGAGGTGTTAGAGCAGGTTTGTTTAGGGTTGATTTGGGAGAGAGCGGGGTGGAAATGTGCACGATCCAGTGTGTGTGTGGGTTTGGGTCTGCACATGCTCGAGGGGAAACAGTCCAGACTTTTTCTAACTGCCAAAAATTTTATATCAATTTTCCCTGACGGACGGGACAACACCGTAGTTGTAAAGTTCTCCTAAGATAATGAGCCTGTCTGTCTTTTCTCGAGGACAGTGGCTGCAGAAAACACACAGGTACGGAGGTGTATCCCCGCGCTGGCCTGCTTTGGATTGTTATCATTTTGGCTGGGCTCCTAGAGCAGCAGTCACTGAAATGAAAGTGTGTGGACTGTTATTGCAGAGGTGCTACACAGTGACTGTTTAAACAGCAAACAGTGCTTAGATACACACTGCACCCGCCAGATGGCTCAACTGCCAGTTTATAAAGTAAATTCCAAAATAGAGACGTTAAACCAGATCTACTGCTCTGTCTCCACTGGGGAAGAATCAAGAGTTTCTGAACTTGATGCCACAAGATGATCTCCATCTGCACTTGACATGTCACCATTTGTTTGTTTCTTTTAAAGCCAGGTGTGACAGCTCCCTGTCTA
This sequence comes from Epinephelus moara, assembly GCF_006386435.1. Lineage (NCBI taxonomy): Eukaryota > Metazoa > Chordata > Actinopteri > Perciformes > Serranidae > Epinephelus > Epinephelus moara. Next base: position 23,289,284 of record NC_065506.1, read on the forward strand.
ATAAAAGAAAAGTTCTTTCATCCAGAAAAAGGTCCATCTGAGAGTGTGTAAGAAGTCCTGAACAATCAGCCATACATGCTACTAAACCAGCTAATCTGTCCACATATATGGTTTGTATGGGAAGAGACAAAACAATGTATTAGGAGGCAGAAACATTAGGTTGCACTCGCCCTGCAAACATTCAAATCTGCAGATGATATTGTGGTGAGTCCATACTTAATCTCTAAGGCAAACTAATCTCCCCTTTAATATAGTTGATTCACGAACCTGCTCAAAAACATGTTGTTTTTAATCTACCCCTCGCCGGCTCAGCAGCCATAATAAAATGTGGATTAACTTGTAAGCTGGGTGATATGTGGAAGTTTTTTTTCCTTCTGATTCTTATGGCAGAGCGTCTCCTTCAGTCTGCAACAGTAAATATGTATGCTAATATAGTAGCTCATAAAGTCTTTAAAAACAGTCCCCATGATATTACAGGCAGAAAAGCTCACATATTCAAATACACACACACACTCCATATGTACATGACTTTGCTTGTGGCGGTTTACATCTATAAGCATCATATGTATTAAGTCTATACCTGTTTTTGCAATAACATATTCAGTCTTTCTTTCACTCTTTAAAATAATGTCCAGTAGGGGTGGGAATCGCCAGAGAACTCACGATACGATGTTATTACAATACATCGCGATATGATATTATTGCGATTTATTACCTTTTTTCCCCAACTGCAAATTATTTCCCCAAAACAACTTTGTCAACATCAACTTTACCTCATTAGATAAAGTCTTTAGTTTTTTCATCTGACTTCAATCATTTTTATTGCAGCAAAATATGATGCAAAGCATAAACACTGACCAACACTGTCATAAAATCTGTCAGAAATGCTACATGTACCTGACAAACTGAACTGTTGGCAGATACAATGCCCTCTGTGAGGCCAAATAAAGCTCAAGTGAAACACTTCACATGCAGGTATCCTGCTTACTGCATGGCAACACCCATGTTAGAAGCATTGTCTGTTACAACCACAAGTTACTTTTCTTGTGCTGCATTTTGTAGGAGCTCTGCAATGTTTGCTCCGGTGTGACTTTCGTGTAATGCTCTAGTTTGGAGAACGTGAGACAGCAGTCGCCAATCCTCTGTTAGATAATGTGTCGTTTTAGTCACATGTGAATCCACTAACCTTGAAGTCCAGACATCACAAGTTAATGCCACCCTTCCTGTTGTACTTAAGAGATTCCTCAGCTTTTGGCTTCACTTCTCAGTAGAGCTAGGTTATGGCTGTGTCAGTAAAATAACACTGGGGAGCAGTCATACACTGACAGAGTGTTTTTAGCATGTTACAAAAGCCTTTGGTTTCAACAACACTGTATGGACACATCTTTTCACATGAAGTGGGTAATGGACTGTTATCTTCTTAGCTCTCTCAGAGTTGGAAGGTTGATTTTGTCAAGCCAGGTGTGTCCAGTGTTGGTTAATTTTTCAGCGGAGCGAGGTAAGCGTTAGCTTGGCCGTCATCGGCTAACGCTATCTCTGGATGGTGAAGTGTGAGGTGATGAGCCCTAATGTTCGTAGTATTCCCACAGTATTCTCATGTGACACTGCTTGCAGACTGCATGTGTAATATCCAAGTCCTTCTTTCCTTCCATGTTAAAAAATCCAAATTAAGTCCAGACGTTTGATTTAAACACCAACAGCGTTTTTCTGATTTCTTTCTCCGGTGCTTCCATCTTTGTTTTTGCTGACCTCACCAGGAAAAAAAAAAACCATCAGCACCATCTAGTGGACCAAAAAAGTAATTGATTTTATTATTCTAGTAAAAAACGTATGGAAATGTGTATTTGCAAAAAATTAATACTGTATAATAAAAGATCTATTCTTGCCATTCGTGTATCGATACAATATCACCACGCAAAATATCGCGATACTATTCTGTATCGATTTTTCCCCCCACCCCTAATGACCAGTCTGAATCAATTTGGAATCGCTGCAGGTGTCATTGCAGGAAAAGACTTTAAAACTTCTTAAATGTGATACTTGAGAGCCTGAGAGAGTTAACATTTTTAGACACAGTTTGTTTCTGTATAGATTTTACCCTCAGCCCATAAGTAGACAGCTTTACTATAATTAATTATGTAGTAAAAAAAAAAAAGAAAAAAAAAAAATACAAATTGATGTTCCAGTTTGAATTAAGCTGCTTTTCATGACATTAGTTTCTCATACTTATTTTTGTTTTATTTTTCAACTTCTACTGTAGCCAAATTGAGAATTCAAAANATTATGTAGTAAAAAAAAAAAAAAAAAAGAAAAAAAAAAAATACAAATTGATGTTCCAGTTTGAATTAAGCGGCTTTTCATGACATTACTTTCTCATACTTATTTTTGTTTTATTTTTCAACTTCTACTGTAGCCAAATTGAGAATTCAAAAGGAAGAGGAATTTAAAGATAAAAAACAAATACTCAAGGGCGTCAAACTGGACACATAAGAGGGAATACAGGTAACCACAAAAGCCACAAAGGACACAAAGACAGTGGCTTAAGGGAAAAGGAAAAGTAGAGAAAAATTTGCCTATTCAAAGCACCTATTTTATTTAGCGTGACTTACTATTTTTCAAAAGTTCTGACAATCCTAAGATCACAATTTTCTGTTCACTTGTGCAATCATATGACCTCTTGGGGAGCTGGATCATCTGCAAGGTTTCAAGGGAAGACGCAAAAATTGAAAAAGTAGTCAATAATGTAATGTTTACAAGCAATTGGCAAACAGTCTTGTTGATTATTCTCTTTATACAATTTGAAAGGTCTTTTCAAGTCCTTAGTGAAAGGACAGACAAATCATTAGCTAGTCTGTGGTCTACCCACAGTCTTTAATCCATAGGTGGGGTTCAGTGATTTGATACAGCGTACACAGAGCTCCAATGATCAAGGCCATGTGGGCATGGTTACAGTTGGGCCCACTCCTGCCTATTAATCCATCTGAAACAAGAGCTACACCTCAGATCACCACTTGGGACATTCCAAGACACACTGATCCATCACAAGGAATGTCAACCTGGAAGCACTCAGACCCCCAAGCAAACCATTTCCTGAAGCCCCATCTCCACCAATCGCCCAGGCCAGACATTTATTTATTTAGCATCTCTATCCTGTGCAGTTTGGGCCACTGCAAAAACTAATTTGGAAATTTATGGAGCCCACTTTCAAACGTAGGGTCTATAGTGGAGTGTCTGATATGTTCTTGTGGGTTTGTGACAGGAAATAAAGATTTACAAACGGACTGGAATTCCCTTTAAGACATGCCAGTGTAAGGTGGGGTGTTGTTATTCCAAAGTCAGAAAATTCCACCTCCACCCCAGAAACACATATCCTGTAAGTCCACATCCACAGCAAATATCAGAGAGGGGGCTCTGCCTCAAAGGGTTTATGTCTGTCCATCTGAAAAGATCTTGAGACTGATGGAAAAACATCAATGCCAGACACAAAAAAAACTTTAAACAAATAAGACAGAAGCACAGAATAAAAAAGCAACCCATCTAATGTATTCTACTACTGATGTCAGCTTTGGTTTATTTTACTTTCAATAGGCTGACACCCATTAACCGGTGCCCAGAACAGGCACACTAAACACCATTACCATTTTTACATCGGTTACCATAGTTAGAGGCCCGTCTGCAATGAGCAGCATCGGAATTACACTAATATGCAATGTGAAAATGCTTTTATCAGTGTTTTTATCAGTTTAAATCACTGGTTCTGTTTGTTTTAGTTTACGATTAAAACCTTCTTATTGTCTGAAAAGGGTAAGCACACATTAAGTTAGGAGAGAAAATAGAGTGATAGGGTGAGCACATAAAAGCATGTACTGGGCAAGCCGCCTGGGTCCGAGATGCCAAGCAATGTCAGAGAAACACTTTTTTGTAAAATGAAACTGCTTTAGTCAGTGTTTTTACAGGTGTAAATCACCTGGTCCATTTGTTCTGGAAAAGAAGAGACCGCTGCAGATAATTCAGCTCACAGTAAAAACCTCCTGAACAATGAACACTGAAGAAATTCTAGCCAGAATTGTACCTAGTTGAAATCTGCAATTCACCACTAGATGTCAACATACACCCCTAAATCCTACACACTTCACCTTTAATGTTTTGTGATGTAAATGTCTTGCCTTATTTTATTTTCTGTTGGCCTTGCTAACAGACAGACTGCTAGCTGCATTGATGTGCAGACATATAGTGCCCACTGCCCATTCTCCAGTCTCCACTAGTTTCTTGGCCACTCTGCACTGTGTACCACCTAGGTCGGACGGGGGTTAGCCAGCAACACTGCGCATTCCACAATTGCCGCTGGTAACGTCACGCCATCCCAGTAGCACTGCTGTGGAAATGTGGTAGTCAACCTTGGTTCCGCCCCAGATAGCCCTGGTGAGCAACCGGCTTCCTTTTGAGCTGCAAAACCCCTTTAGCATTGTTTACTATGTTAGCACCAATAGCTGTGCTGTCACTGCTAACGGTGCCAACAGAGCTGATAGTGTCACATGGTTAACCATGCTAAAGGACATTGAGTCACTGACTCACCGGGATGACCTGGGGGAGACTGGAGGGTGGACACAGTGTTTCCAAAGCAACACTGTTGGGTCTGGACGGCATTACAAGTGACAACAGCCGCAGCATCGCTAGCGCACTAACTGGGTGGTGCACAGTGCAGTAAACAAAGAAAGTAGCAACACTGACCTTTAGACCAGCATGTGTGTCAGTTCAAAAATATTGTTGACATTCTTATACTCTACCTTATAATACATTGAAAAGTGTCATTTCTGAAGTTTGTAACTAGTCAGCTGCAATGTCAGATGACCAGTTTGTTAACAGCCAGCATTCCCATTGGTGAAGGAGACTCATCTTTTGTCTGTCTTCAGTAAATTATGCACAGTATGTTATTTGTTACACAGCATTTCTCAAACAAGAGGACACAATCATAAAGGGAAGAACAGGTGTGAGGATGGATCACCACTTATTTTACACTACAGAAAGCTGTGGTTTATCGGCTGGTCAGCAGCTGCTCAGACCTTTCTTTCATTACCGAAATGCACAGGACCTTTGTCAATGTATTGGGTAGCGAGGAAAAAAGGCAAACTAAAGGGACTTTAGCTCTCTCTCCCTCCCTGTTTTATCTCTCACACCTCCTTTCTGTTTCCCTCTCTCCCTCTCCCACCACACACACGCACACACACCCACACCTACACACACAAAGTACAAGGGACTTGAAAGACCTGTTTCAGGTGTTTGAACTCATCATTACCAACTCCAGCCTGGGGATCTGCTCAACCTGACAGCCTTGTTGATAGATTGTAATTGTATGGTCGCAATTGATTGACTGCACCTCACTCAATGTAATATGCATTTGTTGGAGGTTACAGGTAAAGGGGAAGGCAGTAATGACTTCCCTTCTTGTCCTTTGGCAAATGACCCTGTACAAACTCTGACGGACACTTTACCATATTGAAGGAGGAAAGGATACTTTTGCATTTCACTGTGGATATTCTGCTTACCAGGCAAAAGAAGGTTCTGGTTTCCCTTTTAATCAAATTTCAATTATTCCAATGGAGGAGAGGAAACACTCGTTTTGTGGCCGTCTCTCTCTGTGTTCTTTAAAACCAGTATTTTCCTCCAGCAGCTCCAGGTAATTAATCATCCATACATGTTTTAAAACATCAGCGACTCTCCTCGTTCCGTTCTCTCAGTCAGTACTTTGCCTCTGTTGTCCCAATGTGTGAGTGATTACCACCAAACTAAATATATTACATATTCCAAAGTGTGGAAAATACACATATGGCGTGGTCTTTGAAACAGTGTTTTATTTGAAGCATAAGCGGAAAAGAAAAAAGGAGGCTGAATGGAGTGTGACTTCCAATGTACAGGTGCAGCTAACGAAGTTGTAGAAAAGGAAAGGGGAAATGTACAGTAGCAGGTCAACATTTTTCACTTTTTTAACAAGCCAAGAGTGAGAGAAAAATATTTCCTTGCCAAAGCTGTGTGTATTAGCCATCAAATTGCTGGCTGGGAAATATCTTGGCTGTACTCAACCAATGGTTTTCCGTAGTATGGCATTTCTTGGTAGCAGTATTTATTATGACCGACTTCAAAACAAATCTTAAATCATCGTTGTTTTGAACAGTTTCTTTGTCGCACAGGCTTGACCCTCTCATGGGCTCTGCACGCTTACTTCCCCACCCACTTTGGAACAAGGCACTGAAATTTGCATGCCCTTGTTTGGCCAATCAGGATCAAACCACTAATCCCTCTCAGCTGCTCTGTTTTACCCTGACACAGGATGCTCTTTTTCTCAGGAAGACAAATCAGAATACTCACTTAAGTCAAGGATGGCCTCATCTCTGATGGCACCAAACTTCCCCCTCTGACTTTACTGCTCCTGTTACCATTTGCAGCTCTTTCTAGCCCTTATCTGAAGATGTTTACCTGAAGGTGCAAAATAAAGCCCTATCTCACTCCTCCCCAGATTCATGCTTCTCTGCAGTGGCATAACTATGACCCCCTTAGTAGCAGTTAGTAGTGATTTTTGGTACAGAGTTTAACTGAATAAACTGAACTTTAATGGGTAGAGTTGGACAAAATGATAGCTTTGTGTTGGGAATCCAGTAAGATGGTTTTCCTCTTATCCTCTGAACTTTTCACACACTTACTGCTGGACACAGAAGAGAGCTGATGATTGGCTAATGGTTAAAATGCATCTGCAATGGGCACCTCCTGACTTTATGCATGAATACATGATGAATTGGCAGCAATCAGCGGCAATTTGGTGGTTGTGTTCAACCAGATTTGCACATGTTGCAATGGTCAGTTTTCTGTTTCGAAAACAGCAAAAGAAATGCAAACTGATTTGTGTTCCAATCCACTACCGTAAAGTGAATATTAAGTTGAACACATGAAGAAAACATCTAGTGGCGCTAATTTTCAAACCAGGTGCAGTTAAACCATGGCAGAAGACGACTGCAGGGAGACGACTTAAGTCTGTTTCAACTGACCTTTGTGACATATTGTTTTTGATTTATTGTTCTTAAACTGCCAAGTGTAAACTTTTTTTTGGAAATAGTTCAGCTTTTTTCTGACTCTTGCTGACTTGTGAACCAGTCCATTTTAAAGCAGTGCCCAACAGTATCTGAGTCCCTGTGTCTCCACTAAAGATTGTAAGCTTGTGAATGTTATCGTTCAAACTCACACTGATTAAGGCCGGACGGCCAAAAGTGCTTTGTCCTTAAATATGCTTGAAAGGCTTCATTAAAAACATTTTATCTGCTGACGGACATATCTGTGTGCGATCCTCAAACTATTTTTGTTCAAGCTTGTGAATGTTACAATAACCAATGTGAATGATAGCAAAATAGAGCTGCAATGATTAGTCAAGCAGCATTCTCGGAACCCATCGGCTGTATTTGGCGTCTGACTTCCGGCAGACGGCGATACAGCCTCTGGGGGCAGACCCCCAAGTTTTTGCAAGCATTCCGGTTTGATTTGGGCGGAGGAGGCGAATTTCCAACTTCCATTTATATATAAGTAAATATGTATATATAAGTAAATATGCTGAACCATTGCAATGGATTCAGAGTTTGCAGTGACGCCAATTATGTTTTGCCTCGTTAGTTCACCGCACGGACCGTTTAACCTGGCAACAACTGCAGCCGGCTCAAACGTGATTGGTCAATATCACGCGGACTACAAACAGCCTACAACCAGAAACTAGGGCTCTTCTGCTCTTCTTCCGGAGGCAAGGTCCCCAGGGTTTGCCTACAGACCTACAGTATAGAGACTAGTCAAGTAGTCACTTAAAATGATATGAATTTTCAAATATTCTGATAAATAATCATTAGTCATTTTAAAAAATGCCAGACCTCTGATGGTTCAAGGTAGAGCTATGATTCTTTACCCAAGCCCAATCGAGCCTGACCCGATTCAGTGACTTCGGGCCCACCAGGCTAGAATTCCATAATATTTCTTGAATTTGGTCGGATTCTCGAAAACAAGTGTTTTTTGTCTTTTTGTTTTTTTTTGTTTTGTTTATTTGCTGCAAGGCAACTAGGTTGGCAGTGTTTGTCTCTGCCTCCTCTGCAGTGTAAGAGATGTGGTTAACATGCATTGGAGAGCAGTGATTATCATCTGCACGTCACAATGCTAGGGACCAGAGTGCGCACTTGAAAATGGAGACACACCGCGGTCTGTTCTGCTGAACCTGTTATACGCAGTGCTGACAACATACTATTAAAAAAAACAAAGGAAGAAAAACAGAGAGGTGGTGCAAGGATGCTCTTAGCTTGTGATTAAATGTTTGAATATCAAAAAAACGTTTTTTTTTACAATTTACAAATTAAGGTTAATTGGGCTCACTGCTGTGGTTCGGGCTCGGGTTGGCCTTGGACAGAAACTCTGCAGGTTTATGTAGGGTCGGGCCTGATTTATTTTGGCCTGATCAAAACTCTAGTTCAAGGTTCAACAATGTGAGTGTTTGGCGCTTTTTATGATCTTACACTATAGTATACTGAATATTGATGGGTTTTGGACTGCTGTCAAACAAACAAGAAATTTTATGATGTCACCTTGTTCTCTAAGATATTGCAAAGAAAACTCGTTGTAGACCAAACAATACATCAAATAATCAAGAAGTAACCAGCAGATGAATTGATAATTGTTAGTTGCAGCCCTATCCCAAAGTTTATAAAAACTAATGAAGCTATCACTTACAGCCGTATATCACCAAAGGTGGAGTTAGTGTTTTGATAGAGCCATCACTCTGTTATTACACATACACTGACAATAGCAGCCACACTATAAAAATTTACCTTTTGTGCATGTTGCATGAAGGTGGTCACACAGGACAGTAAAAGTCATGGGATGAGAGGTTGACACCAGAGGTCGCATTAAACCTCTTGAGGGCTCACCAAAGCCATGTTCCTTTCATAGGATAGAAACAGCTACCACAGCAGATTGTATGACATGCACGCACAGGTGCAGACACATGGCTCCCTCTCAGCGATACTCGCATACTTTGCACACAAGTTCCTGTGTCTAACAATACCATAATTCTTTTGTTTCATCCAGCAAGCTTGTGGAGCAGAGTGGATCTAAATCAAGCTTCTAAAAGCTGCATTGAGTCTGAGATGTTTCCTGGGTTATCTGACAAAGACAGAGGACATAATGAGAGACAGATCGGTTTCACCTCCCATCTACTTCTCCTCTTCCTCCTCCCCTTGCTAAGTCTTCCCATCCCTCTGCTTTGCCATTCTGAGACACAGGACCTATACTCAGGCCTATCTTAGTGCACAACCGGATCACACCAGGCCAATCTTCCTTCTAGAAATAGAGGAGGGCCGGAAAAAGACTCCCGTTTGCTGACGTCACCTTATCGAGAGCAGGGGACACAGGGGAGAGGTAGCGAGTAGATTACCGGCCTCTAAAAATAAAATTGAAATATGGCTTCTGTTCTGCAACTTCCCTTATTCTTTCTCTCTCTGTATGTTTTCTGTTACTGTTTTTCTCTATAGCGTGATACATACAAAAAAAACACACTGTTAAGTGTGTGTGTGACTGTATGATAAAGGCTACTAGTGCTGACCATGATCCTCATTTAATAACATACTTACATACACACATTATATAGGTGTGGCCTGGTTGCACATTATTGTTTTAAGCCTCGGCCTCTTGCTCTGTTTTACTGGTCTCAGAGGACAGCAGGCATTGAGTACTAATTGGCTCCAGAGCGAACCATAACACGGACTCCACCAACGACTGTCCGCCTTCATCACCACAGGACCGTAACGAGTGTTTTGCAAACAACACAGTGGGGCTGATAAGAGGCCAGGTGGGTAATTGATGTGGTTACTAAGTGGCTAATTTGCATTCTTTACGCATATCAAACTAAGCATAGGGAGAGATATGGGGTAAATTGGACAGGGTTGGGGGAAATTACGGTCATAAATGGCAACATGAACTCAAAATTTAGTCTAAAGTGCCCCCAAATTCTTGGAGAACTTTTAGTAATATATTGCTCCAGGACTTTGATTAGTTGAGTGTGAGCTGGGCAATATGGGGAAAAAAAAAATCACTATTTTTTTTCCTCTGACAATGTATAGACATGTATTGTAATATAAATTGTATTGCACTTCAAGATTTTCTTGAAGGGTTGATAGAATTTTTTTAAGTGGGGTTGTATGAGGTCCTTATCCACAGTCAGTCTATTACCTACAGTAAATGGCAGTTGGCACTCCCCCTGTTTGGAGAAGCAGGCAGGAGTAACGCCATGGAAGCTAAGCAACGTACTGCTGTGGACGGGGCAGTGGCAAAACATATTTCAACTCAACTAGAATTACCACCACACGGTTGTATGCCTCTGTGCACCGGTGAGGTTTCTCTTACAGTTTACATCCATGTCTGTGAAAACATGGATGCGTCACACACTTCTTTTCTCTGGCAACAAAGAGCTAAACAATCTGCACAGTTACAAGGTGGACACACAGTTAAGTGTCACCAATTCAGTATCTGACCAAATGTCTCCCCTTCTGTTCCTGAGACATGACGTTGCGTAATGGCCAGAAAAATGTTTTTGCAGAGCATTATGATGTCACAGTGAGGATGACTTCTGACCTTTTGGATATAAAATGTTATCATGTCATGATTATATCCGATGACACATTTGTGTGAAATGTTGTCATTACTAGCGTAAGCATCCTTGAGTTATTGCCAAAAACATGTTTTTGTAAAGTCACGCTGACTTTGACCTTTGACCACCAAATTCTAATCAGTTTATTTTTCAGTCGTAGTGGACATGTGTGTCAAATTTGTAGAGATTCCCTTCCATGTGTTCTGAAGATATCATGTTCACAAGAATTAGACGGATGGAAGGTCCTTCCGACCTTGACCTTTGACGACCTAAATCTAGTCATTGTTGAGTCAAAGCAAATGTTTGTACCCAATTTGAAAAAATTCCGACAAGATGTTGTTGAGATATCACGTTCACCAAAATGAGACAGATGTAAGGTCACAGTGACCATGACCTTTGACCAACAAAAGCTAATCAGTTTAGTCCAAGTGAACGTTTGTGCCAAATTCAAAGATATTCACTCAAGGCGTTTGCGAGATAGTACATTTTTGAGAATGAGGCAGATGCAAGGTCATATTGGCCTTGACCTATGAGGACCAAAATCTAATTAGTTCATCAAGTCTGTGAGACACTGCGTTCAGAAGAATGAGACAGACAAAGTGACCATGACCTTTCAACCTATGACCACCAAAATCTAATCAGTTCATCATTGAGTCCAAGGGAACATTTGTGCCAAAGTGGAGGAAATTCCCTCAAGGAATCCTTGAGATATTGTGTTCACAAGAATAGGACGGATGGACGGACAGTCAGACGGACAACCTGGGAACATAATGCCTCTAGCTACAGCCATTGCCAGCACGGAGACATGAAAAAAAAATTCAAGATCAGTTTAAAGGGCCAGTGTGTAAAATGGGTTGAAAACAGTGACATCAGTGGTCAAATTCTAGATTGCAGGGCTCACTCGCTCACCCCTCCC
>NC_065506.1:23301307-23305073 GCF_006386435.1 Epinephelus moara
TAAAAAAACTTTTCACTACTCTCTATCGACGAACTACTAACACTCTCTGCTGTTTCCTCCTCCTTCTTCCTTCCTTCCGCTGTCTTCGTTGGTTCATTTATACACGCGAAACGCATTCTCTGGCTGGCTGGATTGTCCGCTCGGTCTGCCGTACATACATGGCGGCGCAAGATGGCGACCTCCCAAACGAATTTTATTTTATAGCGATTATACACTTGTATAAACATATTAATGGGTAGAATATTCAGATTCAGATTGACAATAAACCATGCCAAATATTACACACTGGCCCTTTAAATCTGTGCTCTATTAAGAAATTTTTCACCACTTTACCTTATCACACAGCCCAAAAGGGGAACTGAGGGTGTTATCTATGCTCTCTTCAAAGCCACCAGACTGCTTTGTCATAAACAGTGATTTTACCATGCAGAACACAGGAGCTGCTGTTCTACTGCTGTCTCACTCATTTAGTGTATTTGTTTTACTGGGTGATGTTGGTGATTTAAAGGGTTAGTTCTCATACACCAAGGTCAAACAATAACACAAACAAACTAACCGGCTGAGGCAGCGGTAGACCAGCTGCTCCCGAGTTGTGCAAGGTAAAATCGCTGGTTTTGTCAAAGGAGTCTGGTGGTGTGGAAGAGAGTGATATAACGGCTTTAATTCTCACTGGAAAGGGCTGTCTGATGGCAAGGTAATGCAGTGAAAATATTCTTAAGACAGCATACACTTAAACTGATCTAGCTTTTTTGGGAGTGGCTAAAATATGTTTTGCTGCTGCCTCCGTCTCCAGCAGTACACTGCTTAGTATCCATGGCAATGTCCCCAACATGTTCAAGTTTTTATTTTTCATATTATTTGAACAATAAACTTTTAAGCAGAGTGCCAACACATCATCATAAATGACTAAATGACATTTCCAGAGGGGATTATTTCTATCTTGAAAGCTCCACAATCAAATAAAAAGGAAAAAATACATTTCTGGAAGATTTCAACAAAACATTGACACAGCACGCATTAATGGACTGTTCTTTATTTAACTCTCAGAAAACATGAGGCGAGATTAGGAGCCATACAAAGATAACAGCTGGAGTGATTCTTTCCCAGCTAAGGACACATGGCAGATGTGCTGCTATCACACGACGCCTGACTGTCTGCTGGTGGGAATGATGAGCTGTTCTACAGTGACAACAGTGGGAAGAGGGATGATAACTGGTGACATTTGGGTTAGTTATGGGCTAAGTAGATATGATGAAGGTATCATTAAGACTTTTTCCTTGTACCGCTGTTGTTGCACATTGTATTTGTGCTAATTGGCCAAATATATAGGGTATCAGGTGCTGTGGGAGTATCCTATAAACCCAATTTACAGATGCTATTACTATTATCTCACACAGCTCAGTGTAAACTGTGAGCAACAACAACTCTCTCAGGAATCCTGAAGCCTCTTTCCTGACAGGCGATAGGGGACCAAATTAATGGACTCTGCAAAACACTGTGGGTGATTCAACAGGCATTTGGACACATGATTGAATGGTCTATGATCCCTGAAGTAGTGTGAGTGAATTTTGTTTTAGACACTAACAAACATTATTGCTCTGTTTAGGCTGTTCTTGTTTCACCAAAGACAGCTAACTACTTTGTGGGATCCTAATCTATCCAACTCTGTCCTTCCCTGAGGAGAGGAGGGGGGTAATTTGTGACTATTTGAAGACTGCACCACAATGGTATGCTACTGATACCCAAGCACCTCTTTTTATATGTGCATTCTTCTCAACCTGTTCCCTGGCATGGCTCCGAGCTGCCTCCCTCTCCCATAGGAGCACATCTGCTGCTTTAATGCTCCACCAGAGTTTATGGAGGTCTCAGCACAGGCCAGAGCTGCACCTGCAGACCCATCCAAACAAGAGGAACAGCACTTGTATTGTAAAAGGGATGCATGACGTAAATATCTCCTCTGTCTTAACTCTAAAAATCACATAATGTGACTGGCAAAGCTCGATCATGTGTTTAAAAGTGGTGTTCAAGGTTAGCTAGCTACAAACAGTGGGATGGAAATATAGGGTTTAGGTATAAAGATAACTGGATACAGCAATGGAGGCTGGCTGATGTTTTGCTTAGTGGCTCATGAAGCCAAAAAAGTTCAACTGCCGCTTCCACATCATTGGGCCCATAGAGCAAGCGCACTAGAGACTTTCGCCAATCGAGCCAGCTCTTTTGGTTTAGTGCTCTGCTGATCTGAATGGGAATAAAATGATTTAATAATGCAGCTCTTCTTTTCAAATGTTATCGGACCAAATGGATCAAACTCTCATAGTGAAACAAGTCATTTCACAGGTATTGTGCCGTTCAAAAAAAATGTATCCACTGATTTACAGTCTCTTTCACAATGTAAGTCTATGGGATAAAGTGTATTTCAGGCTACTTGGCCTGAAATACACTTTATCCCATAGCATCATGTGACAGACTTGGGAATTCCGCTGTATGGCCACTATGAAAATTGGCTTCAAAGCCCGGCACACTTTCTGGGGGCTTGGATGAGATGGATAGCAGTGAAGGAAACAAAAAAGGCACATAAACCGACAATAAAAAAGGACTAAAAAGAAAGGGAGAGAAAGGAAGCTGTGTCTTGCTGTCAATTCCTCCTCCAGTATAAAGAATCGCTGAGGCCACCTGCGCCAGATGCTGGCTAGGATCATTAGGCGTGTGGCTAAAGGAGAGTTGCTTACCCAAAAAGGAGAGCCGTGTACCAAGCCCACCTGCCCAGGGATAAGAATCTCCCTGGGACTCTTAAGCTGAAAGGAAGAGAGTGCTGAGCCTCTCTTAAACAGATGAAGCTAAATAAAACCAAGGCCATTTATCAGTGTAGCAGCCACTCGACTTGTCACTCCTCACCCTGCCTCCTCTCCATTCAACCATTCATTCACAGCCGCGCTATCAGCCCACACAAAGCAAATCAGATGCATGAATTGGGACGAGCTGAAGTAAGCCAAAAATTACTTCTCCAGCTGGTCGAGAGGACAGATTAATATATAGGGTTGGGAACCACTTGAGAGTTGCCAGTTTACTTTCATTGCACTTTGGATTATGTTGAAGCACACAGACTTTAAAAGCTATGCTTGGCTGTTGCTGTTTGGTAAGGCCATTTCCATTGTGGAGAACATCTATGTCATTGAAGGCCTGACCAAACACTTCAGAATGACCTGGCGACCACACCATTATCCAATCACTATTGGGAAAGTCCCTGGGTTTTACTGAAGATCAAATGGACCATCAAAAATCACAAATACCATCTAAAGCACGTCATTGTTTGGTCAACGGTGACCACCGGTGGTTCCCCTGCTCCTCCGTGTCCAGCTCCATGCCTCATCCTTGCAATGCTGAGGTGATTTCTACGCTCCATTCATCATGTGAGGAGCCTACAGCTAAATCCCTGTCGGAGCTGAAAGAGTGATTCCTGCTGCTACTGTGTATCACTGACGTTGCTCCCTTGTGACAGATTTTCCAACACACACACACAAAGTGGGAGACAGATTATTTCCACCAGACTTACCCTCTCCAGGGGGCAATCTGTCTGTGTTACACTGGCGTTAGTCACAGGGATAAAGGTACTGTGCTCCCCTACAGTCTGCAGAATATCTCCCCTTTTCCAAAGTGGTATTAAAACAGAAGTAATAACGCATGATATGTTAAAGTAAATGAATGATCGCGGTGTGTACAAGTAAGTGCGTCCCTTCTCAACCATTACCACTGTATTGTACTAAAC
>NC_065506.1:23305573-23415973 GCF_006386435.1 Epinephelus moara
ATAGACAGATGAGTGAAGCTAAGGTAATTGTTTAATACAGATTACAGGTGTACAGATTAACAGATGACATGTGATGATTAAGATCTGGCTGAAAGACTTTGGCACTTAGAATCTTCAGGGAGATTTTATAATCAAAGAATGTCTGCCCTGAGCAGCAGGAAGATAAATCCCCCCATGCAGTTCAGACACTGGTGGTGACGGTGGCTGGTGACTCTGCTGAGACTGATGAGGCTGATGAAGCTAATGAATCTGCTAAGACTGGGCGGTGATGGGGAGGTGGAGGGTGCGCACAACTGCAGCATGGACATCTTAAAGGCAGAGGGAGAATCATATTTAAAACGAAAGCAGGTAGATGATAGACTAACAATGAAGGTGTGTCGCTTTGCTGGTGGTTAACTGTGATGAGGTAGCTGATATCTCAATTAACACCCCCAGACAATGACAGCAAGAGTTTGTGAGCGAGCATGCATGCGAGTAGTAAATGACAGATGGTACATCTTCTGCAGCTTTGTCATCATCTCATGGTGTGGAATCTAAGATCCACATCTGGTCATAGGTGGGCTCATTTCCTATTGACAGGGATTTCAGTTTGGTGTATCTTTGCTGACTGCAAATTTCAAATTCTACATAAAGCCTTGAGTTCACATTTTAAGACATGAAATCAGTGTCAAATGTTAGTGTTTGCAGTGGGCAAACATGCCCTAACAGTATTGCAAGTTTCATATACTTGCACACTTTATATTTCCAAGGAAAAAAAGCATTCTTTTTTTTATATTATTACATTACCTGACATAATTATGACATCATCAGTTTTGAAAAAACCTCAATGGTGTTACATTATCAGTAAAAACGTTGTGACAATTTCCGTCAGGACATTTTAGGTCATTATTGGTCAAGTTATTACATCGTGGGTTTTATTTAATTTGCAAACAAGTTAAATAACAGGAAATTATGACATTGTTGGGTGCTACATTGCCTTTTGGGGTGCTGTGTGTCATTGAACCATCACGTCTGCAGCTGTTAAGCCTTGCTGTCTCGTTTATCTGCAGGTACTATATTCTGTTTGTATACCTCAAGCATCACTTTGTTGTTGTTTACAGCAGGGAAGGTATGGACTACAAGGTCAGGTCGTAGTTTACTTTAACACTCTCTCTCAAAGAACATATATATTTCTAAGAACAACCTGCTCTTGAAAGGAGAGTTATTGACTGATCTTCTCTCTTTGATAGAATTAACTTTTTTTTTTATCCATTTTTCACTCCGAGCTGCTGCTGGTAGACCCTTCATCACTTGATTGCATCGACAAGAGATAATCACTCCTCAGCAGTGTTTGAAATGAATCCCGTATTTACCGGCCATGTGATATACAATCAATATTTTACTCTATAATTAGCAGTAAACTGAGATTCCTGACACTTGCGAGTATAAAATATGACACATTGCATTGTGGTACTTACAGCAGAAAGTAGTGCAAATGCCATGTTACATTTTTGAGGGTGCTTACAGTGGATAGATTTCATGCTCAGAACTCAGATAAACAAATAAAGTAGCAGAGGGTAAACAGAGTGCACTCTCTGGTAAATAGGTAGTTGTTTTAGACACAGCCTTTGTCTGGTTATTTACACAAATCTGCCCATCCTGGCCTTTGGCAAGGAGCACACAATCCAGCATAGCAGAGCCTCTTACCGTAATAGCTGCCCATCTAAGTGGTACGATGAAAAATGGAGAGGATAAAGACTGTGAGAAGCTCTTTGAACAGGTGCAAACGCTGACTGCAGGGACCGTGGGATGGGTTTCAAAATGTAAGCTTTTAACATTTATGAAATGCAAACAAGCGGGGGGTTGCCATTGGAAGCATGGACAGATGGATGAGCCATCAATATTTTTAAGATCACCGTCAAAAGGAATCCCTGATTAAACTGCAGCAGCTGTAATATATGACTGATAAATTTGCTTATCGTTTCAGTGACAAAAGATTTTCAGCTTTGGGGTTTGGTGCCAGAATTCCTCCAAATTATGAGGTGAGTATCTCTCGTCGTATCTCTGCTGTCGCTGTTTTTTCGTTCTTACTATACTTTCCTTTGATTCCATCACGCTGACCTTCCCTTCACATGAACCATATTATGCGTACTGTATTTTCACATGCTCTGACGGAATCCTGGTATTTTCCGCCACCCTGGGACTTTACGTCAAGCCTCTGATTTCCATTACCTGTTTTATGACACAATTTATCATCCTGTCAAAATTTCACATTTAAAACTAATTACTGAGTTTATTTTTATTCATAAGCCCCATGTCTCAAAATATCAGCTTGTCTTGAGAAAATAACATGTTCCGATAAAATAAAAGCCCTGTAGCTTTGATGCTCAATTTACATAAGAATTCGTGAGTGTGAGAGCATTTGTTTAAGCAAATTGGACTTGGAGAAACCAGAAGCCTTCAGTGATTCTGAATAGAGCCCTGGGGAGATGGCTGACATGTGAAGAGTGGGTGCGCGTGCACAAACGCACACACATGCACAGTTGAATCAATCAGCTGTTTGATAATTCAGCAGACCAGAACGGCCTGTGTTTTATGTAAGATTGTGCCGTTCTGTGTGCTGATGTGAAGCTCTGATAATTATCATTTCAATCATGCAAAGATGTGTGGCTTAGTAAACACAAACTATTAATTTCTGAATTTACCATGACAGTGACTGCCCTGCAGGAGTCAAATTTATTCTACTTCATGCTGTTGCCACATTGTGGTTGGTGGTGCAGGTGAATGCTAATTAAGTCATTAAACTAATCATGAGCTGCATCTATGAACTCATAGGCTACACCTGTGTGTAGGTTTGATGGACCCCAACTCTCTCTCAGTATGTGGTTGTGCACTCTTGTATCCTTAATTATGCATTATGCATACAAGTGTGGTTTGAAAACGTATAATAAATAAAGATCCAGGATATTAATTTGCCAGCCAAGGATATATCAGGTAGTTAGCTGTGTGAATTATTGAGAAACCTCATATTTCATTGCAATGAATATGGCCTGCTGTCTTTTATTAATTTGAAGCCTCTATGGTTTAGAAAAGAACGTCCCTTCCTGTCAGTTAGTGTTTATTATTAAAATTTAACTTGTGCTTTCAAACCTAACTTGTTTGGTTTTGTTAAAGCAGACTCTGGTGCATTTGCCTGTTTAGTATGGTGTATTTGTTGCTTGTGTCAAAGTTGTCAATCGAACTTTGACACAGACTTAACAACCACATCAAGACGCCCTTCTTCAGACTGTCTCGGTCCAGTTGTTTGCTTCCAAGCGGACTCTGATGTGGTTTGTTGGTGGTCTGAAAGTCAATGAGGAAGCAGACCACAGGATTTTGTGATCGTAGATTTGAGTGATTATAACATGAGTTTAAAGCTAAACTACTACTACTAAACACATCTGCTGCTTGTAAACTGTTCAGGAAGAGATGTATATGTTATTGCAAATCATTTGGTAACCATGGCAACACTCATGCATGTGAGTGCAGAGCTTTTCCCTAAACGATCTGACGGTCAAAAGCAGTTAAAGCTGCAGCGTGCTGTGCTTGTATCTGTGTAGTACGTGAAATCCCCCAGGGTAAAACACTGTACAAGATGCGTCTTTATTGTCTTGTCTCTACCTGTTTATTATTATTCATAACATGCAGCCAATTTGCAGGCATTATAACACTGATATATCTCTATATCGGATAAGTCTAAACACAAATCAGACCAGAACTGAAGGCAACAATTTTTCCCTGTCCTTTTGAAACCAGTTAGAATAGACCAGACAAAAGCACAAATACTAAAATGTCTCTATTGAAAAAAAACAAAACTGACTTCCAAATTTGTCAGAAAATGTTGTGTTCAGCCCTTTGTTTATACTAAGAGCACCACTGAGATAATAGGTTTTGAGGGCCTTTAAAAGCAGTGTTCAGTGGTGCTCACCCCCAAAAAATCAGAATTTTTATGCACTTGGGCAAACAGGCAAAGCTAAAGAATAAGGTTGCAATACTGAATGGCTGTCAAACAGTAGCAGGAAAAGCACAAGTGTAACTAATAACATTACCAATGCTTAACCATGCTCGGCTCCATTTAAGTGTCCCTGTAAGCATGCCAGTGAACTAGCCTGTGCAAAACCAGAGCTTCACAACTGGAAATAAATGGAACGCAGCCATTATTAATGTTATTAGCTACACCTGTGCGATCCATGTCAAGAGGTCTGCCATGAAACAGGCCTGTTAAATGAGATATAAGACTAGATCCACTTTCTTGCAGTGGCTCAATGCAAAGACTAAATGGTGCTGCGTCGAAATGATTTCTCAAGGGCTCCTCATGTCTGTCTAAAGCCACTGAATTCAGACTGCTAACCACATTAAATACAAAGACGAATTAAAAAAAAAAAAAAAGTAGCCAGCTGGAGAGGAGTCAGTTGTCACTGATCTGGCTGACAGTTGGTGCTTATAGAAAAAAAAGGCTTTTTTGTGAAAGGAGGTATCAAGAAGGGGATTTGATTTTTGCCAATTAAACAGCTTTGAGATAAACAAAGTAAATCTGACATTTGGAAGGCAAGAACAGACCTGATAAAAGATGAGGGGTTGCAATCTCTTTTCAGAGAACAGATATTAAGCATATATTTTGTACTGTATGCTTATTACTGTATAGTGTGACAAAGTGATTTTTCAGAATATTAATACAAGCACAGCACATCTCATAACCAAGGCTCAACGTGAAACACTCCTGAAAATGTGCAGTATTTGTATCCAGTGGTTGATATAGATAACATTTTATTTATAGTTCGATTTTGACTATATTAGCCTAAATTATAAGCCTCACTACAGTTAACATGTGCTTTCTATTAGCTCCTGATTAAATATTTTTCACTTAACATAGTATTAGCACATACTTTTTCCACCTTTACTAAATTACATGCAACACTAATCATCTACAGAACCACCTGTGTATCAGCCATTAAGTCACAACTGATTGATTGAATATAATGTCATACCTACATTCATTTCTGTAACCACTTAGCCTGTTGGGGGTCACAGGGGGGCTGGAGCCTATCCCAGCTGACACTCGGCGAGAGGCAGGGTACACCCTGGGCAGGTCACCAGACTACTGCAGGGCTAACACATAGAGACAGACAACCATTCACACTCACATTCGACCAATTTAGAGTCACCAGTTAACCTAACCTGCATGTCTTTGGACTGTGGGAGGAAGCCAGAGTACCCAGAGAAAACCAACGCTGACACGGGGAGAACATGCAAACTCTGCACAGGAGGGCTCCCCCACCCCCATGGTTATTTTGTTCAGAATGTTCAGAATATACTTTGTTTTGAGCATATGAAAATACATAAAATATATAGGTAAAAAACAAACAAAACAGCAAGAACCATTAGATACTGGAAAGATGGTATTTTCATAAAACTGGGCTGTCTATACAGTAGTAAGACACACATACTTTTAAAAAGTGCTATAAGTCTGGAGAAAACAGAGGGAAAGGGCTGTGGCTTTGCCTTTGCTCAGGAGGTAGAAAACCTGCAATTAACAGAATGAGTTTGGTCTGAGTTTGACAGGGAAAGGGGGGTGGATCTCTTGATCTGCTTCTAAGTACAATTTGTAATCTCAGCACCAGTCTTAGAGCCAGTGATTTTGATCTGGGAGATGAGCAGGGAGATCTGGGCGCTGTCAAGATGGAGGGAAGTTGACCACAGTTCATTTACACATTGTTGTTAAACAAAAGTGTTTGAAAATTGATAAAGTATCCATTAAAGCAACTAAAATTAACATTTCATGTCTGAATGGAGTAGGAAGAAGCAACGTGCTTGTCTAGTCCTACACCTATTCTATACCAGTCTATTAAGACTCAATCACATAGGCCCAACTATCTGCTCCAGTGTCCTTTCCACCAACTAAACCACTACGTTAATCCTTTTAATACATAATCCACAACACTACTCAATCAAGAGTGTTGACTATTCACAACAATAGCACCATCAGCGTGCCTTACATTCTATTTCCTCATTTCTGTAACTCGCAAAAATTATTTTCTTGTGTATCTTTTTAAATCGTCTGATATTTTTGTTTGTTTGGCTTCTTCCTCCAGTCCATTCTACAGAATCCCCCCACAAATAGATATGCAGATACTGTACTTTTAAGATTGGTGCAAACAGAATGTTGTTCAACAACAACAAAATTAAAGTCAGCAGTTCCCAAAGAAAAAACAATCTAGGACTTCACAGTTTCAAAAATTGCAGCCATGTAAAAAATGTAAGAAATAAAAAACAGTGGCACCAAATTAGTGTTTCATAATGTTCTCCTTCTACATCTACAGGTGTCTCATGACTTTGCCATTAATTTCAACCCAGATGATGATGAATGTGAAGGTAAGGAACAGCTTTGTACACCAGTTTGCCCGAAAAGTGCATCTCTATGCTGATGATACCAGCCTTAACATTCATAATCTGACAACACAGCTGCGAAAGTATCATGCGAAGGTATCAGTATTACTCAGCAGGTTCTCCATAACAAACTTCAGGTAAATGAATAAATGAAATGAATCATTTACCTGAAGTTTGTTATGGAGAACAAACTTCAGGTAAATGAATAAATGAAATGAATCATATTCATAGCATCCAACAGGAAAGAAGAAAAACAACTCCTCTGTGCCAATTTGTGTGAGCTTTTGTGTGTGCATCTGTCTCTATTTGTGTTCTTACTCATGAGCTAGTCATCGTAGTCTTTACAGATTCATAATTGATTTTTTTCTGACTATTTCTTTAACTTGTGTTAGGCAGAAAACATTCAGGCATCTTATAATATTATAATCCTTTGCAAGACTGCAGTAAATAATTCATCTGACTATAACTTTAAGTTTATGGTCGCTTGTTTAATGACAAGTGTAGATGACTGTATTGATGTTTCCTTCATTTTGCTCTCTTTGATCAGAGATCCAAGGAGTGGTTGAGGCATACCAGAACTGCCTTCCTAAGATCCAACTGTACGGCCCAACCAATGTTTCCCCCATCATTAACAGGATAGCTAAGCTGGCAGCAGGCGACGGCAACATTAAAGATGCTTCTGTGAGTGTCTCTTTATGCTCTATTAGAAATATATGGATGTAATACAGGCTTTGTTGTAGTGCATCCCACTGAGTTCCCGAGTGAGTAACCTCTGATTCACCTCACTGTTTATAGTAATGATGCCCTACGGCGCAAAGAAGGAATGGGCCCATTATAGAACAGATTAGTATTCTTTAAATTATTGAGTGGAGTCATACAGTGTCGTATCAGTGGTGTGTTTTTTATGGATATTTCCATGTCATTGACCCGTTTTTGTGTTAGAATTACCTCATGAGCGGCTGTTAAAATGTGATTTAGCACAAGTGGCTATTAGAGTTACTGTGCAGCTTATCTTTCCTTGATATCCCTTTTGGAGTAAGAACACAAGTCTTGTATCTATTTACTATCTTAAATTACCCACCGGCTGCGAAGACATTGTGTTCTAAACTATTACACCCTTATGATTGCACTGACCTTCATCTAATTATTTACTCCTCAATGTTAGACGTTATTTTGATCAGTAAATAAGCTGCAGTAAACAATCAGGCTTTCAGGGCACAAATACACACACTCAAGACATTGAATAACACATAAACACAGTAAGGAAACCAACAAACTAACCACTACTCATGGGACCAATCGGAAATGATTCCAGTACATATATTGTGCCATGTTAATATTCTTGTAATTCTTATATTCTCATATTATACTGTTCAGTGGGCACATGAAATTAATTTCACACATACACGCACACACACACACACACACACACACACACACACACACGCACACGAGACGTCTCTGCTGTAGTTTGAGATGTAGTTGAAATGTTTTTGCTTTTAATATCATCCTTTTTTTTACCTGTTTTCATCCCCTTGTTTTTTGTGTAACACTTTAACAACACTCAACTGCTCAGTGGAGGCTGTGAAATTATCCAAGACAGCATGAAAGGCCTACTTCAGTCTGCAACACACACTGAGAGGTGTTCTTGCTTATAACCACGTTGCTGTTAAAATAGGTTAATGTCAACATGGATTAATACACACTGAAAGCTCTTATCTTCTTCCAGCGATACCACATCCTGCTCATCCTCACGGATGGTGTAGTGACAGACATGGCAGACACGCGTGAGGCTATTGTGCGAGCCTCCTACCAGCCTCTCTCCATAATCATTGTCGGTGTGGGCAATGCAGACTTCACAGACATGCAGATTTTGGATGGAGATGATGGAGTCCTACGCTCACCGAAGGGCGAGCCTGTCCTCAGGGACATTGTGCAGTTTGTGCCCTTCAGAGACTTCAAAACGGTCAGTTTTTCTCTCCGTCTGTCAATCTTCACTTGTTGGCTTTCAGCTTTAACCCCACTCCTTCTGACTGCTGTGTTTGTGATGCTCATGGACATTAAATATTTTTTACATAACACTCCCCCTCCCCCTTGTTATTCATAAGAGCAGACAGGAAGCTTTTGCTGGCTTTGCCAGTGCCACAGATGGACATCATGGACTGGAGGAGATCCAGAAATTTCGCAGAATTTCCTCAAACAAGAATGTACTCTTAATGTAGCTACATGCAATCAGCAACATTTCAGCTGCATAATTACACGGGGTGATGTGGACTAGATGTCACATATTCTAAACAGAAACATTTCCCAAAATTTGTGTTATAGTATATATTTAACATATACAGGCAGTTGGCACATTCAAGAAGAAAGCTGAATAAATAAATGGAGAAATACAATAAATGAATACAGGGAGCAAGGTGATGGGATGTAAGGGGACGCATATGAAAATATTGTGAATCATATGCTTGGTCTTGGTAAACACAGTCACCAGGTCTCGAACCAATTAAACACCTATAAGAGATTTGAAAGCAATGTATTACACATTGCTTTCCAGCACCATCATCAAAACAACAAATAAGGAAATACATGTTGTTCGTCCCTCCAATAAAGTTACAGAGTCTTAGAGAATCTATGCATTCTGAAGGTTTGTGAAGGTATACCATGCAGGGTTGTCGGTTATTGTCTGTAAAGACGCTTGCCAGCAAAAGATAAAGTAAATGCCAAACCAAGATTTACTCTCATTTGGTGTTTCACCTCTCTATATTTGTGTTTTTTTCTGCGCTGTGCCTCTTGTATCCCTGCTACTTACGGTCTGGCACTTGGTCACTACCTTTTTATAAAGCCCGACTTCACCTGGGCGCTGTGGGGGCACATGCCCATAAACATCCTGAGCACAGAAATTAAGAAGAAAATACAGGCAGAGTGCAGTTTGCAGATAAATACACTGCCACACACTGCTAATGGGTCATAAGTGGTGATTTAGAGGGATTACCTCTGTGTGAATCTGGACATTATTTTTTAGGAAAATCCTCCAAAGTATATCTTCAAAACACTTCATGTTGTTTTTTTCTTAAAATGGTGACCTATTTGTATAGTTGAATATTTATTGATATAAATCATTCAGAGTTTGAGGAAACACCTACATTACAGAAAATTGAAATCACAGGTGCACAGTTTATAAGTTCAACCCCTTTTCCACAGTGACGTGTCCACACTTGGCACATAAATTGTTAAAAGTCATTTATTGTGCTGGGCCGCACATGTGTAATAAATTAAACCCTTGTGTTGTGAGTTTTATGCAACTGAAAATTAATTTTTGAAATACGCTTTAACAGCTCTATCTTTCACCCCATGCATACTAGTTTAACAATGACAAATGCAAACACTGCAAGACACATTATTCATCTTTATGTGGCTCTTAGGATCAAAGTAGAAGCGACTTTCCAGGGTCATAAACAGAAAAGTTACTCTGTAATACAACATGGGACACTGACATACCACTTTTAATTTGCCTGAAACGAAGAAAGAAGTCCTAACATGTCTGCAGTCCCCTGATCAGGAAACAAGACTTTAAAGCTTCTTTGGGAAATTGTATTTTAGATTAAAACAATATGTAACAGTTGTTTTGACATCTCCAGCTGTTCTCTGTCTCTATTGCAGGCTTCACCTGCAGCCCTGGCCAAATGTGTTCTGGCGGAGGTGCCCAAGCAAGTAGTGGAGTACTACAGCCATAAGGCCATCTCCCCTATGTGTCCTATGAGGGACTTAGTGACGCCCATCCTCAGCCCAGTCGCCACGACCCCAACAGAATAACCACCCACCCTGCTCTTGGGACCAAGCTTTGCCCACAGCACCAGTCCAGCAAACTGAGAAGGAGAAAGGACGCATGCCTCGCGTTTTTTTTGGACAAGGACTAAAGAGAAAATCTTTCTAAATGTGTTGTTACTCATTTATTTCATTCTCCGCACCTATCAAAGTGTTTACACAAGGACGGTACAACAGAGGCTGTGGGTTACATTTCTCTGCTCAGTGTGGATCCAGCTCTTCTCCCTGGCTGTGCGAACCACAACCATCCAGCTGTTTCCGCATCATGACTCCTGGAGGATTGTGTTGTTTTCTCCCCCCCTAATTCTTATGCATGCAGGCCGATCCCTCAGTGCTGATCCATCGCTCGGATGCAGGCTTATTATTCCTCACTGCCCACAAAATTCAGCACCTCCACTCTGTCTATTATGTTACTGTTTTTCTTATGTCATATCTTCAGCTAATTTTGAAGATGTACTGTACAGTACTGTATGTTGCAATCAAAATTAGATTGCTCAACTTGAAAACACTGACAACATTTAATTAAGATGTTATAGACGCATCACAGGAAGTGTAAAGAAGAGACATGCTTGTATTATTAAGCCGACCTTCCCTCATGTACCTAGTCTGGCTGCAGGATTGGCCGTATTTTGGATTACAATATGACAATATTTCCAGATACACATAGATCACAGTTTCAAATCAACCTACCATGAATTCATGTTGGGTGAAACACGTGGCAAATCATGCATGAGTTTTAATCTATTGCTTAAATTGAAAGCTCTGTTCCAAAGGGAGACAGCCATTTTTAACAAACCAAAAACACACCAAGTCGCCAGAACAAAATGTTGGCATTGTACATTTCTCCAAACCATGCATACATTACATTTGTACATTTTGTACGTATCATATCAACATATCTAAAGTGACCTATCTCTGATTACATGCATACAAACTGACTTTGTCATTGGAAGAAGGAAGGTATGGTGGATGGTGTAACACCAGGGTGAGACAGCTTCCAAGCTGGACACTACTGTTGTCCACCAACGAAATAATACTGGTTGCTTTTAGCGAGACATTGCTGCATTTCCAGCAGCAATTGTGGTGACCAAACTGGGTATTTTACGCCAAAACACAATCTTTTCCAAACTATAAAACATTTTTTGTGCCTAAACATATCCAACATATCCTCATACAACAAGAAGAATGATGTTACATTCTTAATTTAGGTTTAGGAAAAGAAACCTGGTGAAACTGTACCTTAAAATGACTCAAAGTTAACATGGTTTCGAACACTGGTCTCCTGGGGAATGTCCTGTGTTTTGTGACTCATCCACCACTCCAACCTGCCCCCTAATTGGACCGCACAGGACCAGTTATTTTTTTCACTACTGTCAGCACATTGGCCATGTGATTGCAGCCTTCTAAAACACATGGGTTATGCATAATCACTGGCTCATCATTATGTAGGATATGTATAAATGTTGGTGCATTCGTTTCCATAGGAAAATATAAAACAAGTGTATAAGAACAGCCTGACGTAACCACACGTTCACTACAGCGTTAAGACATGAAAAAACGTAAAGTTTCAACATATCAGCTACATGATAACTGACAATTGTTACATATCTGTGGTTTGCAGAAATGCACAATGCCAACAATTATTCTAATGACTGGGTTAAAAAAACGTCCTGTCTGCTACATCATGAACCATAAATGGCACCACCCATATCTTGCAAATACAAAAGCAAGCCGTGTTTAGCAGTGAGCACGGGCAGGTTGCCAAGTTTGTGTATTCTGTGTAAAATAATTAGGTAATCCCCCGGTAATTAGGCCTTCTTAAAAACCAGGTGAGAAAACAGCAGGAGACTTTTTTTTTTAATTCTGATTTGTCACTCATTCAGACCTGCTCACCAAATGACATAACTTGAGCAGTGTGAGATATCTGAGCTCTTTGTTCACTTTTTTCAGTTACAAGAGGGAGCTACAAAAAAAAAAAAAAAAAAAAAACACAGTCAGGTCATCAGCTATCAAGTGGAAGTAGGATATGTCTTTGGGTTTCTGTGCAGAAACAAAAGTTGCAAAGAGTTGCCCTTTTCTGAGGTTATCTGCGAACAAAGCCTGAATAATATGCTTCTCCGAAAAGAAGATGAACAATCGCACCCTATTTTTGCTCTTTTGTCAGGTGGCTTTGGTTTAAGCTGTGAAAGTCATGCCTCACGTCAGGTGAATATGTTTCCTTCTGAAGTGTTTGTTATTGTTGTCATCATCCCTGAGTCAGCCGTCATGCAGGTAGCATTCATATTTTCCGCTGTGTGTTTCATTACTTTTTTCCTTTCTGCTGCTTTTTATATGCAATATATTTCTACTCAGTGTTTCGTAAGGAATTAAACTGGTGAGCGCAGGGTTTAGATCCAATGAAAGCACAAAGCTGATCACACTGAGTGCTGTAAAATACATGGTAATGTTCTTAAAACCAGCTCTGGAATGTGTTTCATCAAATATATTTACATCAGATTATTAAAAGTCTGAAAAATGTATCATTATTACCAAATCATCTCAGTGATCATTAAAACGTTTCTTATCATAAAATTAGTATTAAAGGTTTGCTCATCATTGCACATTTGCATCTCCAGAACAAACTGTTCTGTGAATTCCTCTCATTTCCAAGAAGCTTTTGCCAGAAGGATCACGATTAACTTGAGAGGCTGCATTTGATTTTTCTACTGGTTTATTGAGCTTTACAATATTCATCATATTCAAAAAGATACAACCTTCACTTTTCTCTTATGTTGCCAGGGCTGTGTCAGATTGTCGTCATGGTGTTCAGAGTGTAGCCTGGCACGAGTCAGACAAAGCTGTGTCGAGTTTTAGCTCAGTATTTTCCAAAAGAACATATTAACCGCCTCCTGAAACTCTTTAAAGCAGAAACGTATTGCCTGAGATGCTGTTCTTATTGTGCTGTAAATACCAGTGTGAATATTTGCACCTAACCAAACAAGAGTGGAGCGATGATGCGTTCAAGTCACGTGTAATTGCATTTTTTAAGGAGTGGGGGAAAAGTCGGCTGAACAAGAAAGTAAAAGAGTTGAAGATATGTTTTTAAAAGGCATCCTCCTGGCATTTAAACATTTTTGTCACTTGTGCAAGGAACCTTGAAATGTTTCCTCAGGCTTATCAAGCAAATATTTCCAAAGTAAAGGTGATTTCACCTCAAAAGTAGACGACTGGACCATTAATTATCATGCATCATTTAAAATGTAAATTTGAAAAATCATTTTTAAGTTTTGAATTCGAACAAAGTTTCTCATAGAGCTCAAAATTGTTGCCCAAGACTGAGCTGAAAAGATCAGCAACATAATTGCTCTACTGTTTAAAACCTTACAGTTTGATTACAGAAAAAAACACAGTACTGTTTTGTTTGGCCTGACAGTTCATTTGCAGCCTGATCTAGTTATGACTCTGTGCTTTATATATTTGCGCAGTGTTTTCGCATTTATCTTATATGGTATGTATTTTTACTCTGACTGACTCTGAATATTGTGATATTCGCTTGGCCAAATGCCAATAAATGCATCAGAAGAATATCACCTATACAGCAACATTAACATACACATAACCACCCCCAAGCAACACATATCAATCTGACTTTGATTTGTCCTCTAGAGCTTTACCAGCCCTCCCCAGCTACGCTAGACTATTGACTGCACCTGAACACAGCTAGCTCTGCTGTTGGCTGCTTTCTGAACTCCTTTGAAGATCACAACTATTGAAGATTCAACCGTGGATCACAGGATGAGGCCTATCGATTCAGCAGGCCTAGATTTGCAGCCATACGCAGTTACCAGAATGTAAATGATTTTAGAGGGTCTTTGGTCTCTTGACTGGAGTTACAAGTGACATTATAAGTTATTTATTAAGACTTGGTGTTCCTGTATGATGAATTGTTTGTTTTTGCTTTTACAAATCTTAATACAGCTAGTAGGTGATTTGAAGGGGGATGCCATTCCCCTTGTCAACAAAATGTTCAAAATGCACCCCCTTTTAACCCGCCATGCCTCTCTATCCCCCAGGTCTGGACCCAGACGCTGCCCTATCCTAACCCAGACCTATAACTGTCGCCACTGTTTAAAAAACACTAAAGCATTTATTATTGAACCAGTTTTGTGCTTTCCCACAAACCTGTAGTGTCCACCTGTTCTGACCTAACAAGGCAGGAAGTGCAGATATCAGCCAGTAATTCTGTTCCTTGGGGGCAAACAAGCTCACATATTAATATCCAAAAGGCATTAGCACTTCTTTTCCCCTATTACGTGTATCACCTTATTGCTACTTTGCCTCAGGTTATGAATCACAGCAGCTCAAATGGTTCGTTACCCTGGACTCTCGACATTTTTATGAGATGCATTTTACAATAGGTGATTGATCACGATTGATTGATTTTTGTTCGCTTTTGTTATCAAATAAGTGATTGAAAAATGCCAAAATTAGTGCTTTCTCAGTTCAAGCATTAATACAATGAGTCATGCAGATGTTTCATGCTCCTCCTGGGTTACAAAATGTATTAGATGTCTTATGGTGAAACATGTTAAAGAGTGATGCATGGGTATTTAATGCCTCACCAGATTTGCTCCAAACAAATACTCTTAAGACCTTTTCTGAAAGTATTTTTCATCAATTAATATCATTGTATGCTTGTGTGCAAGAGCTAGCTGAGCCCAAGTGTGCAGCCATTTTGGTGTCAACGCTTTAAAAAGCTTCACAAAAAAATAAAAAAATAAAAACTATATTCATGTTTTAATGGGAAACCATTCGTGCCACAGTGGTGCAACAACAGTGATTTGAAACGCTGGAAACAATAAGACCACGGTTCATGCGGCCATCTTGCACTGTGGATTTAAAAAAAAAAAGCTGGGAAGACTTCACTGAGCTGCTTATTTCCTCTTATCTATACTTGCACCATTGTCTGACAAAATTAACAAGTCATAGGTTTTACACCACGCTGATGAAATTTCTCACAGACGCATTCTATCTCTCCCTTTCACCCATCCACTGCTAATCAGCACAAGGTTTACAGCCCATAACCCTAATATGCAACTGGTGTAACTGCAGGCTGTGTGGGTGAGAAGCAACCCGTGCATCATTAGTAGATATTTGATTTCTTCTAAAGGAAGAAAAGGGATTTATTGCATGCTTACTTTTATTGTTAAGCTGTGTTGTGCAGTCTTTCCTTTGGGTCTTATGATATGCTAATATGCAAGCCTGCATTTGCACAAACCTCTGTTCTTGTAGTTTACGCTCTCTGTCTTGCAGTTAGGTAAATAAATCTCATCATTTAACTGAATCTGTCTCTGTGATTTGTTATCATAGTAAAAGATTTTTTTTTTTCAAATCAAAAATGACACTTTACACCTTTCTGCTTTTGTCATCCAGTTTGCTCTGATTGCACTCACTCATGCCACATTTTGTCACAGCTCACCGCTGCACAGGAGGGATGAGTAGAAACGAGAGAACCATTCTGATGCGCTTGATGAAATGTAGGTTACAGTATCACGTACACATTTGCCCTGTGTGGTTTTGCCGCAGACGCTGTGAGTACTTATTCCACGGGAAGAGGGACTGAGCCTACTCTTTAATTCCATCAGACAGCTCCTTTCATTTAACGGCTATTGTTGAGAGCACTGAATAACGGTTGTTTCCATGGTGACACCTACTTGTGGGGAGACGTAGACCTTCATTTTTGTCAGATTCAGGGACAAAGATGCAGGATGTGGTGAGGGCTCTGGGAGGAGGCCATACGCACATTATTATTATGAAAAAGATGAGGCTTTGATTGCGATGGCTGATGTCCTTCGCAAGGCCACTGTATGTCCAGCGGGGGCTGTGAGCCTCAGGTGAGCTCTGTGCTCGGCGTAGACACTTCCTCTCTTTCACTCTCCTATAACCCCTTTTGTGCCTGGCCAACTGATTTATGTCCACAATTAAAGAACGCTCACCACCACTTAACATTCACTGGCAATGAAATCAACAGCAGGCTTGTACCCTGGGACAAGGTGCTGTTGTTCAGTGGAATCAGCTCATTGCTTCCATATTATCAGATTACCTTTAATGCCTTTAAACACAGCTGGGCTTTCCTAACACTGGTATTGCTGGAAGGTCTAGCTGGAGGCACTGTAAAAACAGGAAAGACAGAGGATTCATTTGTTTTACTCTCAGTGGCTGGCTGCCTAATGTCTGCCAGTAATGAGGAAATGACTAATAAGAGATTGAGAATGGGAAATCTCAGTAGTAATTAGCTGTCTCCTCCTTTCCCCGGGGGAACAGCGCATACCTTTGAAATGCCAGCTAGCTCTTCTGATGTTGTCTCTCACATGCTTTCTATCTCCCAGTCACTGTGTGCGTTTACTGTACAGCACATACATGTATATATACACACCTACACACAAACACACTTTGAAGAATGAAGTTGAGAATACATTCCTAATAAATAATGAGGCTTTTGTGGCAAGCACCTTAGCGGAGTGCACTGTGTTAAATATGCAGCACATTACAAAAAGGAAGCTGATACATTGCAGTCATTGTTGTTATTTATTAACACCTTTGAATGTATGTTTTTTGTATGTGGAATGTTTTCTATTAAAGCTGCAGCATGGATGAAAAGCCTAAGACAAATCCCCCACTTTTTGGAAAGTTAATGTTGAGTCTTGAATTATACTCTATAATTTTCAAATGATGCAGTGTTCCAAGTCACCAGCAGCTTTCTCAGCACCCTTGGTTGATCGTGCATGCAGAGAGCTCGACTGAAGTGATTCTATTGAAGCATGTCAATAGATGAGTCATCTAAAATCAAGATTCACACACACTGCTGAGGAAGAAGAGAGGACACGGCTCGACTGAAGGGACTGTAGTTTGGGGATTTTTAGTTGAGCTCAGTGTGCAGATGATAGCATGGTTTTTGAGGGAGTTCACATTATTTTAGGGGGTGAGGTGGGCACTGACTGTGACTCTTGATGCATAGAAACATTCATAACTGCAAGCATGTAGGGCAAATTGCGTCAGCACATAGTCATCAGTCAGTCAAACCGAACATCACAATATGAAACAATGCGATCAACTAAAGCAGGGCACAGTATACTCTGCATACTCTTATTTGTGCCGATAAAATTCAGCATAGCATTGGTTCAGGCGGGACACGATGTCAAGCTCAGCTCACATCCCAGCTGATCTCAAACAGCCAATCAACTGATGGAGCAGCTGATGGATGGAAGGGAGTCAGCTGATAGATCACATGATTCCTTCCTATGCAACCAATTGGCAAATCTCATTCAGGGCGCCCTATTTAAACTGCTCTGGCCTGCCTACTGTTGCTGCTTCCTCTGCAAGCTGTTTTGCAAGCTCCTCTACCCCAGCTCCTCCTTTCCATGTTGTGTCTGACTTATCAATGTAATTTCTGTTTGTCATTGATGCTGCTCTATTCTGTTCCTGAGGGGTCTTTACTGCTGCTCTCCCTGCCTTAGGCTTTCCATGTAGACGCATGGAAGGACAGGGAGGTGTGCTCTCTCTGCCTTAGGCTTGTTGCGTTTGTGAGTGGAAGGGCAGAGAAGTGTGCTCTTTCTGTCTTAGGCTTTCCACATAGGTGTGTGGAAGAGGCTTTCTGCGTAGGCCTGAGGAAAGGCAGAGAGGCCCCAGAACAGAGCCAAATATAATACTGCAAACAGAAATAAAGATTTCTTTGACTAAAATGGTACAGACTGAACTATCGTTTATTGGCACAAATATGGCACGGACAGATCAAACACTAAAACAGCCTATAAATACACAAATGTATGAGCATTAAATCTTTATGCTTCCTTGCTTCCTTTTTGGCATATCTGTATGCTGACTACAATAAAAATAAATGAATAATGGTGATTGATGCGCAGACTGAGTGGGACAGTAAGACCGTTTGAGGGGTTTTTCTAATCTTTAAGTTAAAGTCAGTGAAGTTTATGATATTATGCTGCCACACGTCATTGGTGAAGGCAAGAATAGCATGGTGGGGGTGCTTTAATTACACAGTGGTTAAGTTATTTGATCTGTATGCTCCAAGGGGTTGTTTTTTTATTTATTTAATTCATTCATTTTTCAGTATTATCACTATTATTTTTTATTTTATTATTTGCATTTTTTTATTCTTGTTTGACTTTTTTTTCTCCCTTGTATTGTGTTTGTGAGTCAACTACCTGAAAGGAGGCATGAAATTCACTCCACGGAAGTCCCAATTACTGCAGTTAAACAAAGAACAGCACGCATGCCATTATTTGTATTAAAGTGAATAAGTGATGAATGCACCCACATGCATGAATCATACACCAGAAAAAGCCCAGTGTTACGCATGATATATGATGATGACGATACAGAGAAAAAAGGAAAAGTAATGCATGGCAAAAATAGCACACTGTCAATATCTTAGAGACCACCCAAAAATTTCACAGTTTTCATGGGAGCTCGTGTCAAGCCCGAGCCAAGCTCCCCCTTACTCTCCTGTAGTTCACACCCTGGTTGAGTTAAATCGACCTGGAAAAATGTAATACCATCAAGCAACATCATAACATAGCCGTGCATTGTGTCTCACTTGCTATCTCACTCTCCTGCTCTGCACTCCATCCACATCCCGTCTCTTCCTTCTCACACACACATTTCAATTTTCACATTCATTTTGTGATTCAACTTATTCATTGTTGCTGCTTGAGAGAAAACAAAACCCCCTCACTATCAGCATTCAATATGAGTTTTCCCATAACATGAGAATTTAAGTACGTTTCCTCAACATAATACTGGAGGAAATTAAAAACAAGACTAAGAGTCTGCAGCCTCGCCAGCAGCTCTGTGAGGCTGTACTGTGGCACAGTGGTGCTTTGAGATAAACGCTATCATCAGCTTGCTAATACACTCACAATGACAATGCTAACATAGTGATTTTTAGGAAGTATGTTTGCCATGTTCACCATCGTGTTATCCAGTGGTCAAAGAAGTATTCAGATCTTAAACTTGAGTAAAAGTAGCAATACTACGCTGTAAAAATATTCTGTTACAAATAAAAGTTCTGTTTTAAATTATTATTTAAGTAAAAATACAAAAGTATTAGCATTAAAATACATTACCAAAGTACATAAAAAGCAGAAGTATTTGCAGACTGGCACACTTAAGAATCATAAATTATATTGTTGAACTATAATTATTGATGCACTTGTATATAGATTATTTTAATGTTGCAGCTGGTAATGGTGGGGCCAATTCTAATTATTCTATACAGCTGGGTGGCTTAACCTATAATTATATGAGTTTTTTTATTCATTCATTTACTGTAACCGCTTATCCTGTTAGAGGTCACTGGAGGCTGGAGCCTATCCCAGCAGACATTGGGCGAGAGGCGGGGTACACCCTGGACAGGTTGCTCGGGAACTGCCCATTGGTCCGACATCCCATTGTTCCGACCATATTAAACCCATTGTTCTGAAGTCCCGTTGTTCCGAAATCATCATGATGCCCTGTGGTTAAGGTCTGGTTAGGTTTAGGCACAAAAACCACTTGGTTAGNCAGTAGCCTACTTTTGTTGCGTTTGCTGATCCTCTATGGTACACAAATACAGTATAGCCTAGTATAATCACATATCGGAACAACGGGACATCGGACTAATGGGATGTCGGACCAATGGGCTGTCGGACCAAAGACATGGACCCGGTTGCTAGTCTATCACAGAGCTGACAGAGACAATCAGTCATGCTCACATTCACACCTATGGGCAATTTAGAGTCACCAACCTAACCTGCATGTCTTTGGATTGTGGGAGGAAGCCAGAGTTAGAGAGCTGGAGAGAGAGGACATGCAAACTCTGCACAGAAGGGCTCCCCCATCCCAGGGTTGGAACCAGGAACCCTCTTGCTGTGCGGCGACAATGCTAACCACTGCACCACATGCCAATTGTATCAGTAATCTAAATTTGCAAAGTAGCCTAAGTGGTAACTGAAGATTTAAAATAAATGTAGTGGAGTAAAAAGTAAAATATTTGCCTCTGAAACATAGTGAAGTAGAGGTAAAAGTGCAAGTGCCTCAAAATTGTTCTTAAGTACATAACTCGAATAAATGTAGTTAGTTACACTGCAACAGTGTTAGCATGCTAGATACACTAATTGGCATTAAGAAAATAAAACTGAGAAAGATGGGAATGTCATTGGTTTTTGTAGGTATTTGGTCAAAAATATTACAAAGTATTAAACAAAATTAACTTTTGAAATTCTGATGTGATGATGGAGGAGCAGAATGATAAGTCAAAGGATCACCAAAGTTATCAAAACTGGTCCGGGGGAGGACATGAATTTCTGAATTGAATTTCATGGAGAGGCATTTTACTTAAAACCACAATGTCATGGTGGTGTTGGAGGAAATGTCAGGGAAGCACCAAAGTCATAGAAATTCATCCTCTGGGCACCACAAATGTTTTTTGTAGCAACCAAATATTGAGATATTTCAGTCTGGAACAACAGGACCAACTGGCCATCACATTAGCATGGCTAAAAATAGAAAATATATATACAGTATAATCTTTCTGATTTTCCTATTTCCTAGTATATGCACCCAGCAGAAAGTTGAACTGTCTTTCTGTCAGTCTGTAAATATGTAAATACCACCATGGAATTTTTCATTTTATATTTAAATGTAAGCCGGCCAAGTTTTTATAAGGGGCATGGTATTTTATACCGACATGTAGCAGTTTTAATTGTATGACAAGGAGGGTCTCTGTGAAAAAGAAACTACCCCTCTCCTCTGGAAACGGGTCTACTGCAGAAGAATTAACAGCCTTTTCAGACTGCTGGAGATTCAAGACGTGGCTCAGTGACTTTGTGCCCCAGTCTCCTCTGTCTATGTCTCTGACATCCACAGATATAGTAATTTAATTAGGCTCTAGAGTGCCTTGCCAGCTGGACTGCTCTCGACTCTCCACAGCAGTGCACAGTCGCTGCCTCATGAACCACCTTCCATAATTGCACTACTTCGACTGTGGGCCTGTCCCACTGACAAAACCTCCCACTCTTCTCCACCTCCCCTTAAGTCCCTTGACTAATATGACATTAAACAACTGATCCACACGTGGGAATCTTTTATGCAGTGAAGCGACAGAACCTGGATGTAATTATTGCGGAGAGCAAGCAGGGACCCCGGGAGTTGGATTGAGACATTCATATGGAAACATTTTTTGGCTTATACTTACAGCAGCAGTCATCTCTGATGGAGGAAAGCAGCCAGAGGGTCTGTGTGTGAGACATTATCATCATTTGTCACAATCCTCCAGGACATAAGGAAATACAGATGTCTGTTAGAGATGAAATCTATAACTTTTTTTTGGTGAAAAAATAGTCTTCACTTTATACCATCTTTATTCTGCCTTTCACTGATACCCTCTTTTCCACCAGCTTAGCTCCAGTTCTTTCACTGGTTTTGTTCAGAATTCTTGGAACCTTGATGTTATCTATCACAGCAGCCTGCATTTTCACTGGTCTTGAGTAAAGGCATTGTAATCAAGGATGCATCATCAATGGAGGTCATTACACAATGCACAGCGGAGCTTGTAACAGTAGTTACAAGATGGGGAATCACACTGATTACCTGTGAGCTTTTGTTCTGCTATTACAGATATTGGTCCATTCAGTCATTCATTTTGTGTAACTGCTTAACCTGTTAGGGGTCACAAGGGGACTGGAGCCTATCCTAGCAGACATTTGGTGAGAGGCTGGGTATGCCGCAAGACTATCACAGGGCTGACGCATAGAGACAGACAACCATTCACACTCACATACCTGCATGTCTTTGGACTGTGGGAGGAAGCTGGAGTACCTGGAGAAAACCCACGCTGACACGGGGACAACATGCAAAACTCTGCACAGAAAGGCTCCCCCACCCCGGGTTTGAACCAGAAGCCCTCTTGCTGTGAGGCGACAATGCTAACCACTGCATCACAGTGCTGCCAGATATTTGTGTTTGGGCTAAAAACATGCATGGACCAGCTATTAATGATAAGATGAAGAAGACTAACATGTGCAGGACTTCACCCTCTTTTTCCAACCTGTAGAATATGACATGCACACTGTTGTTGTCAAGGTTTGCACTTAAGGTCAAGGAAAACCTGCTATTTTTGGCAGCAGGGAACCAACTTTTTGGGTTTTGAAACAATTTAATTTTGGTCAAAATACTCAAAAATGTGTTGTGTTAACCAGAACTTAATCTGTTCCATGATGGTGGAACAGGAGTATAAGCGTGCTCTCAGCACCACTACTGGTACTATGTGGTACTGCAACTGCAATGTAATCAGGAAGTACATCTAAGGGGCGACTGCTCTGAGACAACAAGGGAGGCTGAACTTCCCCTAAAATTTCATAGAAGAAATGGTCAAATATGCACTATTGAATTTACATTAAAATAAGAATTAACATTGCATTAAACATGCGCTAGGATGCGTTTAACATCATGACTATGATGTTCAAACGTCAGCTGTTTATCACCAGTTTTCAAATGCAACCTCCCTGTCATACATTCCCATGTCAGCACGGTGGACAAGGAGCCTCCAAGCATTCCTATGAGACAGCGCTGAGCAGGTTTTTTTTCATGCAGCAAAGCGAGATCGTCATTGAATAAATGCGACAAAATCGTCACTTCTGCCAGAATCTGCAGGTGGAAGCAGCAGCTGCAGGTTGATGGCAGGGGTTCTAGTTGGAGGTTTGGCAAAGCTGTCTGTCAGAATATGCAGGAAGAGGTGGTGGCTGCAGGTTGCTGACAGAGATTGTTGTTTCAGGTCTGGCCACAGCTTTCTGCAAGAACCTGCAGGTGGAGGCAGCAGCTGAATGTTGCTAGCAGAGGCTTAGTTTGAGGTTTGGCCACAGCTGTCTGCCAGAAATTGCAAGTGGAGGCGGCAACTGCAAGTTGCTGACATAGGCTTAGATGGAGGTTGACAGAGAACATTGGTCTTCAACACTCTGACATGGTGGACCTGATGGAAATTGCAGGTGGAGGTTGAAGTTTGAACATTTCAGATGGCTGCTTTAGCTTGAATGCAGTTTAAAACTAAATTGCTCAAAGAAGTTATTGGTGTAGGGTGGAGCAGGACACCTAAGAGGCTGTTGTTGGAGGTTTGGCCACAGCTGTCTGCAAGAAACTGCAGGTGGAGGTGTCAGTGCTGCAGGTTGCTTGCAGAGGCTGTAGATGGAGGCTTGGCAGAGCTGTCTGTCAGAGTCTGCAGGTGGAGGTGATGGCTGCAGGTTCCTGACAGAGGCTGTAGATGGAGGAGCTGAGTTATCTGACAGAATGTGCAGGTGGAGGCGGCAGCTGCAGGTTGCTGGCAGAGGCTGTAAATGGAGGACCTGAGCTGTCTGCCAGAAACTGCAGGTGGAGGCAGCGGCTGCAGGGTGATGGCAGAGGCTCCTGTTGGAGGTTTGGCAATTCTCTCTGTCAGAAAGGGGCTATAGATGGAGGAGCTGAGCTGTCTGCCAGAATCTGCAGGTGGAGGCGGCGGCTGCAGGTTGCTGACAGAGGCTGTATAAAGTTTGGCCACGGCTGTCTGCAAGAGCCTGCAGGTGGGGGTGGCAGTGATGAGGGTCTCTGGGAGAGGATGGAGATGGAGGTTTGGCTAACCTGACTGCCAGAATCTGCAGGTGGAGATGACAGCTGCATGTTGCTGGCAGAGGCTTAGTTTGAGGTTAAGCAAAGCTGTCTGGCAGAATCTGCAGGTGGATGCGGCGGCTGCAGGTTTCTGACATTGTGTGTAAATGGAGGCTGCAGAGGCTGTAGATGGAGGAACTGAGCTGTCTGCCAGAATCTGCAGGTTGAGGTGGAGGCTGAAGGTTGGCGACAGAGGCTGTAGATGGAGGCTGGAGAGGCTGTAGATGGAGGTGCTGAGCCATCTGCCAGAATCTGCAGGTGGAGGCCGCGGCTGAAAGTTGCTCACAGAGGCTGTAGATGAAGTTTTGGCTAAGCTGTTTGCAAGAACCTGCAGGTGGAGATGCAGTGGTGAAGGTCTCCGGCAGAGGATGTAGACTGAGGTTTGGCCAAGCTGTCTGTCAGGATCTGCAGGTGGAGGAGGCGGCTGCATGTTCCTGACAGTGGCTGTAGATGGAGGCTGCAGAGGCTGTAGATGGAGGAGCTCAGCTTACATATATACATATATATATATATATATATACATGTATGTATGTATATATATATATGTAAGGCATGGCCATGTAAGGCATGGCCGCAGCTGTCTACCAGAATCTGCAGGTGGAGGCGGCAGCTACAGGTTACTGGCAGAGGCTGTAGATGGAGGTTTGGCCACGCTTTCTGCCAGAATATGCAGGTGGAGGTGTCAGCTACATGTTGCTGGCAGAAGCTGACAGTGGAGGTCGATTGAGGTGCAGATGGAACATTGGTCTTTAGGACTTTGAGATGGTGAAGCTGATGGAAATTGCTGGTGGAGGTCATAGTTTGAGCATTTCTTTACAGCTGTTTGCTGCCTGCATGTGGAGGGTCAGGCAGCAGACGGCTGTTGTAGTTTGAGTCGCTGTCGGGACCCTCTGGAGGATGAGCCGCGGGCTGTCAGGCTGGTCCAAGTTTGGAACGAGGAGACTGGTCCACGTGTAGCCCTTGTCCATCTAAGGGTAACAACAAATACAGCCGTCAGACTTCTGCTCCACAACATGTTAACAATTTCACTTTGGCTCCATTGTTTCAGTTTCTAAGACTATGTGTTATGACTGTGCACTGACAACACATTTTCTTTTTATCTGCATGTTAGACAATAGACTGGATTAGGTCAGAATATAGTGTCTTACAGTGTCTCCCAGCAGACTGGACGTATCCGAGCCAGATGATGAGTCACTGGAGGAACTCCACGGGATTGGAGTGATGCTGGTCCAATTGTAGCCCTGGGCCATCTGAAAAAAAGAATCCAACCCTGAGACCACTTGTCCTTCTAGAAAATGTATCACATCACGTTCTGAATTGGCCCATGACCACAGAGTCAACACTGCTCAAAATTGAGTGTACAGAGTACAATTAAATGTAGCATTTCTGACTGCATGTTAATGCCAAACTCAGAGAATTCAATCACTTTTGAAAACTAATTCAAATTAAAGCCCTTCTTTTGGTCACAAAAATTGTGTCATTTCTAAACCCAGTTTGTCCTTCTAGGAGTCTGGAAGCTTTCTGACAGCATACTTATAGTCATGGATGGATTACTGAATGGACCTACTGGGCACAGGCCCAGGGACCCAGAGTGTCAGGGGCCCCTCTGGCCTTCACCTGTGAAATGTCACTCAAATTAACACGTACTTACCAGAAAGATACTCAAAATGACCACAAAAAGATGCCAAGGAACTGCAAAGAGAAAAAAAACACACCAAAGTAGACAACTACAAACAGACACAAAAAAAGAAAAAAGACACTAATGGACCTCAAAGAGACATAAAAAAGAAAAAAGACACTAATGGACCTCAAAGAGACATAAAATTACCCCAGAGACACAAAATGACCTCAGAGAGACACAAAATGACCTCAGCCAGACAATAAATAACCTTAGAGAGACACAAATTTACATCAGACAGACATACAATTACCTCAAAAAGACACAAAAAGAATAAGATGACATAAATTGACTTCAAAGAGACAGAAAAAGACCTAAGAAAAGACAAAATAACCCTAAAAAAAAGTCAAAAAATGAACTCAAAGAGTACCTCAGAGTGACACAAAATGACTTAAAAAGACACAAAATTTCCACAGAGATTTCTAATATTTTGACTTAGAAAGTCAAAATATTACCTGAAAGAGACATAAAATGGGTAAAACAACATCAAATAACCCTTTAAACACACAAAATTCCTTTTAAGCTGCACAAAATTACGTCAGAGAGACATAACATGACTATATGACACAAATTGACCTCAAAGAGCCACAAAATGGCCTTAAAAAAAGACAACTCAGCTAAAAATATCACAAAATGATCTCAAAGAGAAAAGTACCTCAGCGAGACACAACATGGCTTAAAAATACTAGATATGACCTCAGAGAGATGCAAACAACAAAAAAGAGGCAAAACCAGCACAAACTGGTGCAGCCT
This sequence comes from Epinephelus moara, assembly GCF_006386435.1. Taxonomy (NCBI): domain Eukaryota; kingdom Metazoa; phylum Chordata; class Actinopteri; order Perciformes; family Serranidae; genus Epinephelus; species Epinephelus moara. Next base: position 23,331,906 of record NC_065506.1, read on the forward strand.
TTTGCATATCTGTGCCCAGGGGCCCATTGTCTCATAATCTGCCTATGCACACAGTAGACATAGCTGTCTTTTACAGAGGGACATTTTTGCCAGATATTCAACAACATGCCAATTTTACACTCTCTTGCTGAATGAGAAAAAGCCAGCACCATATCAGCATTTTTTTCTAAAAAAATCTCCTTGACACACACCTCTCTGTTGCTGTCACAGTATGATGACATAATATTTAAAAGACGTTTTGTGTAAAATACTCATAAATGAAAAACATCCTAAATATTGAGAAAATGGTTGAATTATGAGCATATTCAAATAATAAGGCTTCAATGCTTGTGTCACTGCTTGCAGCACTGATGGCCTACATCACCAAGAAGTTGAAAGATATATTTTTATTAGCATGTTTATGCTGGGCTGTTTGTTGGACAGATAAAACAGACAGTTGGTAAACCAAAGACAGTAGCTTTAGATTTGCTTATTCAAACTTAGTAGGCTAACAGTCAAACGTCAGTCCAATTTTCATTTACACTAAAATAGTACTGATGTAGGCAAAATATGGCCAATATTTGTAATATTTTCATCAACATCATAGCCTACATTTTTTTGTAAAGTCTCAACGGTAAAATACATAGAAAACAACATGGTCTTATAAAGTGTCAAAATCTCTCGTCTACCTTGAATTAGTCCTTTTGTCAGTGACAGCAGGTCTCAAGATGAAGTCCAGAGGCAAAAGGTCTCAGTTTGTGCTTTGTTTTTCAAAAAAATCGTTGACTGCAAGTTGAGTTGCTGCTTCTCTCTCCGATGCAAAGTTTGTTTTGATTGAAATGATTAAATGTGTTCATAAATGATGCACTTAGAGACAACATAGCAACCATGGAACCATCAGGTCTGTAACAACACGTCTGGCCTCAGAGTTGTCATTGCGTCCACACCGGCCTGTCCTCCACTGCAGGAACAATTCCACCTGTTAGTTATTAAACCGGCCTACATGATATGGTTGCATTGCGATAAAAACTGCGTTTGCTTCTGATTTTAATTTTAATCTTTTATTTTATTTATATACATTTTTGTGTGTGTGTGTGTGTGTGTGTGTGTGTGTGAGTGTTTTCCTCTCTTCTCTACATTCACGTGGACAGTTTTTCTCAATCAGTAACCTTACTAAGAATCGGTTTACTCACCTGACTTTTGGTTCTTCTTGATGTGGATATCATAATGTGAATTAATTAAGGTGTATTCATTAAACGCTTTCTAGTCAGCTCGGGGCTGTCATCGTCTGAAGTTCATATCACACCGGTTATGTGGTGTTTGGACTTTGCCTGAAAACATGGTAAAAATGGATAGGAAATAGACATACAACTGCGTGAAAATAGCATTTTTTAAAAAAAATTATTATATGGAAACAAAATTATTCGTTTTGGGTTCCGCTGGGCGCTCCCTCCCTCTTTCAGCACTGCTCAATAAAGGCGCACTGCGCTTTTACGCACAACTAGTGACACTGTGGAGAAGATCAGAGAGCCACGAGGACCGTAAGTGTGTGAGCGTTTTGCTGCCACCACCACAAGAAGAGGATCCTGGTGCCTGGTCTGTTGTTGTCTCTCTCTGGGGTGAAGCGGGTCGGTGCCTGGAGGAGGATGGTAGCAATGGAGACCTCCACCACTTTGTGGTGGCCACTGGCCACCAACACGGTTGACATCGCAACAGAGGAGAGAAGCTGTACCAGCTGAGCCACCACCTGACTCTGGTCCAGAGTCTGCTTGCCATTGGTTTAATATTTTACAATAAAGAGTCGTTAATAAGATTAAAGCTGTCAGATAAATGTAGTGGAGTAGAAAGTACAATATTTCCCTCTGAAATGTAGTGGAGTAGAATTATAAAGTTACATAAAATGGAAATAGGCTACTCAAAGTACAAGTACCTTAAAATTGTACTTAAGTACAATACTTTAGTAAATGTATTCAGTTACTTTCCTAGTTGTCCTGGTTGAAAGCTGGCCATCGTCCGTCAACATCATGGGTGACAGGGAGGAAAGCCCAGGAGAGGCAACCCAAACCTCTGTGGGCACTTTTTTAAGGTAAGACTGATTTGGCAAGGCAACTTCATTTATATAGTATATTTTAAAAACAAGGTGACTCATAGTGCTTTACATACAAGTATCAACATACAGTATCAATTTGGTAAAACTGTGCAGACTGCAGACATTTCGTTAAACAAGCAAGATACTGTAAGGATTGTAAGACTTCTGTTAACTGAAGCATGCGCCTGCACTGTACTGGGTTCCCTTTACACCCTGGAGAAAATGTTGACCCCCCCCAATTGTCATTGTAAAATTCGCACTCTGCTGCCATCCTTTAATATAGCCCATAAAAAGCACTTCCTGTAAGTTATGTTTTCATTGCTTAAAAGGTCATTAATTAGAATAAATTAATATAAGTTGCTGATGGGACGTTTTAATGATGATTTCAAATTCCTGGGGATCATGGCAATTAACATTATGCTACGCAAGCGTATGCAGTGTGTAGGGATGTGTTAAGCTATGCAGTGTCATCCAGTTGTTTTTGCTTTGTTTTGTGCACATTTGTGTAAATCTATACTGTATACTCTGTGTTCATGTCTAAACACCTGCAAGAGTCTTCATTAAATATGGAGTTAGAGGACTATATCCTGATTTGTGTGTCATTGGCTGGTTAAGGACACCAGCAGGAGTAAAGTACAATCTTTTTGTCAAGTTGCGTTAGATGTTAAGACTGGCATATTTGCTGTGGTTTGGCTTGTTTATGTGTTGCCTGCTATTCAGTCTCATTGCTCATGGTAGCAGTTTGCTAACTCTTTGGCTGACAATTTCATGAGAGCCTGTACAAACCAAAGCATCACACAGAATGATGTTGAAATTGCCAAATCTGTGTCATCTCATGCTGCTTTAGAGTGTGGTTTCACCACTTTAGCAAGTAAATGTGCAAAAAGCTGAGGATTTCAGCTTTAAATTTTTCATCTCATAAAAATATTACGGTTGGGAAAACATTTGCGGCACAGGACAAATGTATTTTTATTGCACAAATATTATATTAAATCTTGTTTTTTTTTGGTTTGTTTTTTTAGTGTTTGTTTTCTCATGTGAAGTGTTGATGTAGTGTTCAGCCTGCAGGCCCCGGTAATCAAATGGAGGCGAAGAATAGTACAATAATAAATTAGAGAAATGTGTGGCTCTTTAACCGCTAAATGCTCCATGGTGTTCATCATCAACTGTGTTGCCATGTGGGGCTCAGCACGTAGTGTACAGTGGATTTTTAAAGACACAACTTGATGAAATTATTGTGAACCGTTTAGCGCTCGGCACATGTGCCAACGCCTGCGGCAGGGTCGTGATATTAGTATCGTTGATTTTAAACTGCCATGAGTCAAACATGTCGCAAACAACTGCTACGGATAATGATGTCATCCACAATATGTAGGCAGCAACATGGGAGCCATGAGGCTACAGCACCTGCTGCATGAATCAGTGAAGCAGAACAACCCGAATGGAAGTATAATACACTACATGAGGAGCAGAGAGGGCTGATTTTTTTCCCTTCGACTCCTCTAATATGAGATTCTCTCAGTGATGGCAGCACCAACAAATCATGCAATATTATGTCACAAGAATAAAAAGAGAAACATGTTTTAAATTGATGTGTAATAGGCTATCTAATGCAATGTACTGTTGTGGAGTTGCTAGAGGATATGGATAATGCATCTATAGAGATGATGCCGATTTTATAGCACTCCATGATGATTAGAAATGATGTGTTAACAGGTTAAATAGGATTGTGTACACACTTATGCTAATCATGGGAGTGGGCAGGAGGATTACACATGTGTGCACATTTTCACAGTGATTGTGATTCATTAAATGCAGCAGTGACTTGATGGTGCAGTTCAACATCTTGGTTCATGATGAGAGCTCACTGAATAAACTGTCACGCACAAATTTCACTCAAGTACTGCAAATTTGTGTGCAACTTCCAATCAAATTACAGATTTGAAAGAAATGGCCTTAATGCCATCGGTTATATCTCCTATCTCCTATTTGGTTATTAATTTATCTCTTCCCCACTGATAAGTGGCAGACAGGGTGACCTCATGTTCAGACATTTCCCGCTACACTGGATATTAGTAAATCTTTCACCTGCATAAAATGTCACCAGTGTCAGGTCTAATGAATAAAATAGAAAATTACCAGAATCACGATTTTGCACTGACATTTGGGGGTCATACAGGGACGAATTTGTTGTAAAAGAGTAAAAAAAAAAGCAGTTACTTTATCAATGGTAATCTGAAACTGGTTTGGTAAATGAAGCAGACAATGCAAGTAATAAGAAGGCAATATCACATCACATCAGTTGGAAAAATGATGATATTTAACAGAGTGCGATGTAGAGATCATTTTTATTCTAAGCAGAAGAAGTCCCAAACGGGGTGAGTAATATAATATCTGTGCTGTAGATTTTTCCCTCGCAATCCAGTCAAAGTCTGTCTTTAGAGACAGATGGTGAAATGTTCTTTTTTTCTTTTTAAAGGAGGAACAAATTTGTACGTCTGCGTCAAGTATAACAGTAATGTTGTGAGTCATCTCCAGAATATAAAGGTCATAACTGTGCGCTGTCATATCAGAAAATGACATCTGTTATGGACAAAATGCTATTATGGGACTTTTAGCTAAAGATAAAGTACAGTGTGCATCTGTGATTCAGCATCAATCTGCCACAAACAATAAGAAAAGATTAATCATTTGATATTATTAAAATCTGTGTGACACTGAACATAAGATGGAATGGGAAATTTAGAGGCTTGATATTTAGATGGGTTTATGTGTCAGTCTGAACAAATCTAAAATTTCACGTTGGGGTACGCCTATTGAGCCCCTTCTTCTCCTGATGGGCTGTTTTGTCACATTGCGATGCAAAATCTTCTACTTTTGTTGATCCCAAGTTGTATCTACATGAGTGAAAGCTCATCATACTCATGAGAGGAATCCCACAACAACACAGAGATGTGTTTAAATTGGATTTGTGAAGCTTCTGTATTGATTGATGAAGCCACTGGTGATGTGCCCTGATGTTGTGTTGATATGCTGATATCCTCCTGGCCTTAGGAGTCGATCCTTTAGATTAGCAGTGTCATTTAAGATCCTGAGCCTTCGCATCAGCATATGAGGTGGCTCACTAAACTCCTAGTTAGTTACCCATATTTTTGTGATGTCTTTAATGAGACACAGCTTCTTTATAATCCTAAATGTAATCTCTTTCATTCATATGTGGCAGTCTGCTGATCTGAGGCAAGTGTTTTATTTTATTAACCATAAATCCAGTTTATTACATAGCCCGGCATCCTCTCTATAAAACTAATTTGAAAAGGCAAATACACCATGAGGGAAATGTGATGCAAAGAAAATAACCTTTTCTATTAACAAAATGAGGAAATGTTGCTAATTAACATAAAATGTTGATACTGAACATATCAGCAAAATATTGTTTTTTCGGGGAATAGGTGCAATACAGTTTCCAGGCACGTAAGAGATAGATCCCAGTTGGTGCACAAGCACATATATTTTAAAAAATATATTTTAGTTGTGTGTATGACCACAAAAGCCCCCCTTGTAGTTGACACATCCAAATCAAGCGCCATTTGGGGACAGTATTCACTTGCACTTTGCATTTGTATATGGCTTTTCGAGTCTTTTGACCACTCAAAGTGCTTCTACACTACATGTCACATTTGCCCATTCATACATTTGTGGCCGAGGCTACTGTATAAGGTGTGACCTGCTCTTCAGTAACCATTCACACACACACACACACACACACACACACACACACACACACCGATGGAACAGCCATTGGGAGCAATTTGGAAATCAGTATCTTGCCCGAGGATACCTCGGCATGTGGACTGGAGGAGCCTGGGATTGAACCATCGATCTCCGGATTGGCGGATGATCCCTCTCTGAGCCACAGTTGCCCTGTGTATCTACTTGTAGGAGTGACAGCATTTTTTCCTACTGCTTTATTTTTCATTATAAAGATGTAATCTTAATCACGATCTTGCCCTAACCTTAACCAAAGTGCTTTTGTTGCCGAAACCAAAGACAAGACTCTGGACATAAACTGGAGGTTCTGGTGCCAAGGTCCTGCACTTTGTACACCCACCATCCTCCACAACCATTTTCTTCTGAATCCTACGTGGTACATGAATGCAATGTTTTGTAAGGAAAAGTGGCCTCTGAACATACCCCAGGCAGCGATAAAGTTGCCACAACGATGTAATTAAGAAAGCCGTTTAGTAACATAATTTCTAGGAGACAGGGATGCAGGAGAATTAGAGATGTCTCAGGAAACTGTGATTACAACCCAGTCATCGGTCTCTTTCAGTAAATCAGTCAATTGATCCGATCAATACCTTAAGACACGCTTAAAAAGACACCTCAATGAACTGATGCTTTTAAAACGGATTGAGCCTGAAATGCATTGATGTTTCTCCCCCTCTCTTCTGGCCAGTTAATTGGTGACATCACATTTGTGTGGTTGTGTTCTGTATCTTTAGTGTTCTAACAATGACACAGAAAGAAACAAGGGTGGGTGCTCTTTTTTTCTGCTGTTGTTTAATTTATAGCCGCAAGAGAAATTAACAGATGAAATAAAACCTGTGTTGAAACTCATTCAGTCTGTTTTTGAATAAGCCAACAAAGAGAGGTGCCAATTTACAGCCTCCAGTGGCTTACTATGTCTGTAGGAGATAAATGGACTTAATTTTGTCCAGTACTCTGACCGCATGGATCCACTGCCAAATTTACAAAAGCAAAGCACAGACTACAGGGTAACAGATACTGATGCGTCTGTTTCTATTAACACCTGACAGTTTGAGATGGAAATCAAGAAATTTCCTTTCACAACTTAAAAAAACATTCAAGATCTAGAACATGGGCGTTTGTGAAGAGAAGTATTTGTTATATGTGTTCTATCTAATGTTGACACAAAACCTACACCCTTGCTTAGAATGAGCGTTGTATCAGCACAGAGATGAGATGCCCTTGAGGACAGTTACACATGAGCGTATACAGATAATAATTCAAAGCCATAAATAGTTAAGTGGCCTTTATTACCAACCTTGGTGGAAATCAATATGTTTCGACTGAAAAATTGTCCTTGTTACTGTGTGTGTGTGAGCCTTTTATTTAAAACCGATAACTATCAAATCACATACATGACGAGAAAGCCAACGACAGATCGTAACCCCATTGGCGGGGGTTGCTTCTGTGGCTCAGAAAGTCTAAGACAGACATAAACAGGAGATAAAATCACAGGAAAAGGGAGCAGAAACTTTCCTCATTCAGGCCTGGAGGGGAGGTGGCCCCAGGTTCCCCACCGGATGAGACATTTGAGTCTGTCAAACCGTTTTGACATGTTCAGGTCGACACATCAACACATAGCTGAGTCTTTTTTATCTGGGCTTGTTTTATTCTGTAAACACGGTGACAGGAAAGACAGGAGACAGAATGACATACAAAATCATTTGCACATTTAAGTACGCCAGGTGTCTAAGTGTCATGATCCTGGGTTTTTTGTTTATATTCTGTTATCCTATGGACTTTGTTTTTGAGTTTTTTGTTTGTGTTACTTCATGTTTAATCTGCTTCCTGTTTTATTTTGTAGATTCTCTCCTCATGTGTCGTGTCTGGTTATACTTCCTGTCTTTGTGTGATTTCCCGCCTGTTTTCTGTCACACCTGTCTCGTTAGTCCTTCCCTGTTCCGAGAGTCATCCCTTCACACCTGTTCTGTTTTGTTTGCTCCACCCTAGTGTTCCCCTCCACACCCTTGTTGTTAGCCAATCCCCATTTCCCTCCCTTTGTCCTCCAGCTGTATCTGTTCTTGTGATTGGTTTTTTCTGTGTATATATACCTGTGTGCTTCCCTTTGTTCCATCTGCATTCATTCCCGTGCTTATCTCCATGTTCTTGGCGTCGTTCCCTGCTCTGTTTCCTGCCTGGTGTCTTGTGCTCTGTTTGGATTTTTAACCTGTCATTTGGACTTCGTGTCCTGCCTGTTCTGGGTGTTTTCCATCAGCTTTATTAAAAATTGCTTTTAGTTAAAACTTCAACCTGCCTGCTGCTCTGCATTTTTGTCCTTCCAGAACTGATTTATTACACAATTTCATTATGTGACCTAAACTGTTCATTCACTACTGGTTCGGTGATGACAATCTATAAAGCGAATGTTAATTTTATGATTTGATCACTGACTTGGCTTCACTGAAAGTTGAGATTACTGTTTATAGATCATCTTCAACCTGAGGAGCTAAAACCACAGACAACTGTAATGTCATAAAGTCCAGAAAAAAAAAGAGGTCTCTGTCTGGTTTCCATCCGAGCACGTAAAGAGGAAAAGCTGATTAAAGATGGGGCTTGATCCCGGTCAGGACAGTGAAAATGTAATGGAACATGATGAATATGGGCAGAGGTTCCTAATTGTTCTGCTGACCTTTTATGATTAACATTATGACTGCATTCACATTTACTGGCAGCTTTTGTGTAGGTATAATCAACCTTTGGTCCTTTGTCACTTTTTGTACTCAGGAAATCTGCTGGACTCATGTTTGAGATTTTACAACAGAGGCACATGACATTGCGTTTAATAAAGCGTAGAGCAACGCCATGATACTGGACAAATAACATCTTATGACTTTATTGATTGCGGGGGTGGTGGTGTTGGAAATTCACATGTTACAGCAGCACAGAGACAGGTGAAGTTATTAAGAATGAAATAAGAAATTAAAAAGTGATATTATAGACAATACAATATCTTACACTATACAAGTGAAATAAGTATCCTGTAATGCAACTGATAAAACCATGCATCATGTAATACATATATTCAAATAAGTATTTCACTGCTGGAAAGATGGTCTTTTTATAAATCTGGGCTGTCTAGAAAAGTGCAGAAGAAAGACACAAATGATCAGAGAATACTCAAGAAAAGGGCTGTGGCATGGACTTTTGCTCCAGATGTACAAAAACTACAACTACCAAAATGCACTGCGCTACACTAGATCAATAAACGCTCCTGCTGGTGGGAAACATAATGCAGCCTAGCTGTTTATACAAAAAAACACAATAGTGGTTGGCCCTATTGGTGGTCAGTAACCAAGTAGTTAAAAAGAGGAGATGTCACGGTGTCATATCACGTCACATCATAGGGGTACAACACGTGCAGTGAAATCCGGTTGGCACTTGCCGACAGGCTCCATAGCTGGTGCACTATGATAGAGCATTGGGAGGATTTATTTGTTTCACTAAAGTGTCCGCAGTCAGCCTGGGGTCGGAATATTTTAGATGCAAACAAAGATATGGGTGAAAATTACAATCCTGCAATTAGTAAAAAAGGTCCTTAATAAAAGACCGTAAACAAATGCTTTCTATGAAAATGTTTCATTTTATATTGGCCACATATGAAAATGCATAAAGTATAATCTGTAGATCAAAAAACAGCCCTGGAGCCAGCAAAAATATCCTGAATGACGTTGGGAGATAAACCAATGCCCGGACGTTAACAAACGCACGTGATTAGGTTTAGGCAAACAAAACACGTTGTTAGGTTTAGAAAAAAAACATCACGGCTTGGCTCTACACTAATACAGGAAGCGAACGCTGAGCTGAAATTCTTGGGTTTGATGGGCTCATCCACCACCACTCCCTACACCGCCCTATGGGGACTTTCCAGCTCCTTATATTACGTCGTTACCATCCATGTTAACAAACTGACGCACCATCATACCATACTTTTGTGAGCATTTATAGTTGTGTGGTGGTGTCTGTGTCACTCTGCAGTTACACATCCAAAACACTAGTCTGCAGTGGGGCTTTTGTGAAGTGCTGTAAAGTTTACTTGATTCAAAACACACATTAAACACACATTAAACATGGCTTAATACAGACAATTTCAAACACAAGTACACGAATCGGCTTCTTTAGCATTCACAGACAAACACTTGTCTTTTGCTTGACACATTTTCCCCACAAATACAACATGCTAATGTTATTAGCACAAGCCTATGGCATTTTACATTGTATAAATTAGCCTAGCTACCAACAGAGATTTCCTCTACTCATAATGAAGCCAGGATAAATCACACATAAGACACAAAATGCTATTTTTGTTAAGGCTTTCTTGTCTTCACAATTTATTGTTTCTTATCTGTGAAATAAAAGTAAATAAAAGCTTTGTTTCCACTGAAGGAAATGGTTTCAGCTTACAAAAATAGTCAGGAGGTCTGTGTCGCCACGACATGTAGTTATATTTCTGGGGAGGTGCACGCTGGCCTGTACAGGGATTTTTATTTATAACTGTAGTTACTAAATTAGACAAAACGCCATATGCTGTGTTCTCTGTAGTCAGGCTTTTACAAATATTTGGCACAGAGTGAGTTTCATGTGGCCCCCTACAAAGTAGGTAATCATGTCATGAGAGGAAGAAGACTGGAGGCTGCAGACAGAGAAAGACAGAGAGTGTAATGAGTTTACATGAATATGGATTAACATGCATGTATTTCAATATAAGACCCCCTTGTCTGTGTTTTTCTGTTGTCTGATTAACAGTGGACAGGCACCTTCTACAAACAACAATCAGGAAAACTAAAGCAAAAATATTTGTGAGACAGATGCTCCCAACCAGACAGCTAGTAATATTTATTCTGTGCTGGCCACAAGACAGAGACAGAGCAGTCCGTCCACACCAAGCACATCCATTGTGGGAGTAATGCATTGCTAACATCTTTCCCTTAATGTCCCTGAGCGATGTGTGAGGGGAACTTCAAAACAAGACATTTGCTTTTAATGGCCACTGACGGTATTTGCCTCTAACTGCAAACCCATGACAGAGGTGCCATCTATCAGAACTGACAAAGACCATAAATACATCTGTCATCAGTTTTCTGTGGAGCAGACCTCATGATTGTGTCTCTGTTAATCACAGTTCCTCCCTCTATCACAGGAGATGCTAACAGATATTGCTGTGACAAAATATTATTGAAGAACATTTTTAAAAAAAAGATTTGGGAGCAATAATGTGTCAACACTTGTTTCTTATAGTAGCATCAGGATTCTCTCAATGGCACAGGAGTAGAAATTCATCTGTATTTTAGGGGATACCCACAATTTCATAAATGCCTGAGGTACAATAGTCTCTGCCTTGCTTTTCTCACTACTGTGTCAGTATGCAGAGTGCAGGTTAGGTCCTCAGTGATGTGGACACCAAGGTATTTGAAGCTATCTACCCTCCCTACCAAGGACTGACAAGAGAGCGCAGTTCCTTGGCAGCTTCTTCCCAAAGCCCACGTTCTCTCCTTAATTTTACTGATGTTCAGGAGAAGTTTGTTGTCCTGTCACCAGGGGGTCAGGTCCTCTACTTCTTCCAGGTAAGTCTTTTCGTTGTTATCTGTGAGCAGATGCTGCCCACCATAGATGTGTTGTCAGCAAACTTAATGATGGTGTTAGAGTTTGAAGTATTCGTAAAGCTTTTAAATAGACTACTCTGTCTTAATTAAAACAATTTCAAACTGAGAACAAACTGATATATGGGCCTGATAACATTTCTAATAGGATGTAAGTGTTTCTGTGACTTCCTGAACAGACAGAAGGCTGCTGGAAACTGTTCAACTTGACCGCGGCTTTTTGTCACCGCCTCCTGCTGCTACCACCTGATTTTCCAGGCGAGGCGTACTTTATTTCGAACAAGCCTCCTGACTCTGGATTCATCCCAATATCCCTCCTTGACTCCTCTATCCTCTATCTTCGATCACTTGACCCGGAAATTGATTGAAACCCACAATCCTGAAGGACATCTCAAGCTGTAAAATGCAAGGAGGCTTTCAGAGGAGAAGGGAAACCAAGATGCACAAGTGCAGGTTTCGCGGAAGTCTTTTACCAACCGACACACCACCCTGATTGTACATATATATATAGATATATATATATGTGTGTGTGTGTGTGTGTGTGTGTGTGTGTATTATGTGCGTGCAGACACAAACTCCATTAAAAGTTTTTGTAGCTGTTATTAAAGCCTGTAAAGCCTACTGATAGCTAATCAATCTGTAATCAGCTGCCTGACGCTGCTTCAGAGAAAAAGACGCCTCATTTCTCTGAAGACATATTTCGTCGGTTCTTCTCTCCTCGCATCTCATAGTGGCATCTCTCCTGTGTCTTACGAGGATGGAGCTAAGACGCGAGGAAGAGATGCAAGTGAGGGATACATGGATGCGAAATCAAGTATTGGGATAACCGCTCTGCCTCCAGCCACTCCCTCCTTCCCTGCAATAAACCCTTTCCCTCCAGTCCTAGTCACCTCACTGTCCCCGCCCGCCTCCTCACCTGTTCCCACTTTGCCCAGTTAGCCCAGTTGTACATAAAGGTGCTCTGTCTGTCTCCCTGCCCACTTGTCTACCAGTACCTGCTTCAAAGCTGATTTCTCCTCTAAATCGCTGAACATCTCCAGTGTGTGAATGGGGTTGTGTTACCGCTGTAGTGGGATCTGACGTGTGCGTCTGCAGACGGTATTATGCAGCGTCATTGACTGAAACTATAGAGGCAATATCTCCCAGCATGCATCGTGTGCTGTGCGGCTCGTGTCCTTTCGATTTTTTGAAGGAGACCAGCTGGGTGCAGGAAATAGCTAAATAGATTTTTCTCTCATCATTTACTTGTGCAACTTTATGATACAGAAGGAACCTGGAAAAGATGTGCTGTGTTATATGAGGAGATAAGGGAACTGTGTTTTGCTTTTATACCTCCATTGATCTCACTGTGATAATGTAAACTAGGCTGGAAAACTGTATGGAGATGATGATGATGTTTGTTTGATTAATCCCGGCAGCAAGTCTTTAATTAAACTGGGCCACTTCTTCAGCTGAAAGTTAACCCTCTCTTCAGCAACACTAATACAGATTTATAATGCCAGCAGTCTTGCTTTATCTGGGGAGGAGTGGGTGATGCACAGAAACAGTTTATAGTCCATTAGGAGCTTGATAATGGTTCTGTTGGTCCATTAAACGTTTGCCTGCGTGTGAGTGCAGAAAAAGTCAGAACTTCATCTGGGACTGACTGTCTGTTGTGATTTAATGCCATTGTCCCCTGTGCCATCCCACATTAGCACTCATTGCCACAGTTAGGATGTTACTGTCTCAGTGTTTTGAAAGCACAAAGCGTCCTGATGGGAGTGAAGGGGTCCGAGTCCCATTTTAATTATAGATTAATCTAGAGGCCAGAATATGCTTTGCGTCAACAAACAAGACTCAATTTCGCTTTGCCCACGGTGGTCTGGATGCTATATTATGTTAATGTGCCGTTCTTGCCACTGCTTTGACTGCACAAACACTGAGACGTGATAAAACACAATATTGTGTTCTATTACACACACACATACACACACAAACACAGATGCACACACAACACAGTTTAGAAGAGTTGAGAGACAGAGACAAATGGTCAAGTAGAGTTGGCTGACTAGTGCTGTTGGCAGGTGAGTTAAATCCCTTCAAATCTGTTTTTCAACAGCTGGCAGAGATTTATATTGGTGCTGCTCTTCGCTGTGTGTTTTCATCAGTATCCCTCAGAGATTACCCACCAATCATCAGCACATTGTATACTCAGCTTTCTTTCTCCACTTCAGCTGTTCCAAATGTGCCAACCACCATACACGTAGATTTATGTTTCCACTAGTTTTATTTATTTCAGTTTTGTTTCAGAGAAATCATGTTTTATCCATCTTTTCAGCTTGGTGGATATCTGTGAGTACTACAAACCTCGGCCATCTTTGCCATGGAGAAGAAATCAGTCAGAGGAGACAATCAGAGTGGTAGCAAATTCAAATGGCTTCGTCAGCCCGGTCTTCAAACTCTGGCACTTGTGCAATGACTGTGTCAGTATCAGACACTGATGAAAACCCACCATTTATCATCGGCATAATAAGCAACCTGTCACCATTATAGTTTAACGTGGTGAGACACGAACAAAAGTTAAGGCAACAAAAGTCAGAGTAGGGCAGGTAGGACGGGTGGTGGATGGGTCCAACAAACACTGACTTTCAGAGTGCTGTTCACGTCCCATAAGATTCTAAAGCCAAACCCTGTTCTTTTTTCCTTACACTCAACCACGTGCGTTAGTTGTTGAAGGTAAAAAAAAAATTTAAATTTGCAATGTTTTACCAAGACGTAGTGCATTTATTTTGAAGGAGACTGTCTTTAAATGTAAATTTCCTGTTAAAACAGAAGTGTATTTTCAAAGGTGAAAATGCATGTAACAGGCATAACTTAACACAGCGTCCCAGAACGTCAAAAACCAACGCACAAAGGGTACCTTTCACGTTGTATCTGGACGTGGAAGGTCCATGACCACACGTTGATAGGTGACAAGATCGGAGTGAGAATGTGTTAGCTTTGTTGGTGTAGTCAGTTTGTCATGATCCTGGGCTTTTGTTTTCTGTTTTATTCTGAAAGTCAATCTCCTCATGTTGTGTGTTTTGTTTTTTTTTTACTTACTGTCTTTGTGTGTTTTCCTGCCTGATTTCTACTTCACCTGTGTTCCATTAGTTCCCTGTGTATTTAGTCTGTGTGCTCTCCCTCTTTCAGTGTTATCATTTCAGTCTCATTCCCAGTGTGCTACATTTTCTGCTTGTGACCTTTGTGTTCCTCGTGCCATCCCAGTTTGTACCTAGTTTAGTTTTTTTTTTTTGTATTTTTGCTTGCTCTTGGATTTTGTCTCAGCTTGTTCCTTCAGTTTTTGTTACCTGTTAGTTTCTGTTTTCTGGAACCAGCTTACATTGAAGCTTGCTTTTTGATCATTTAATCTGCCTGACTGGAGTCTTGCATTTGGGTCCTCCTTTGAACTTAAACCTGACATTGAGAACAAAACACAGCACCATAGTTTCTGGGTTCATCCAAACTTGACCCAGGTCTTTGTCACTTGGCGCACTTTCTATAATGGCTGATGGACAGTCTCACCTTTTTTTTTTTACATTAGTTAATGTAATCCAGCAAGACGGCAACCAGAGAGAAGCCCAGATGTCGACTTCCCCAGTATCTTCCTGCAGCTCCTCCAGGTCGGACCCAGATAACAAACTATGACTTCCCTTGTGTGTTGTGCTTGCAACGCCACTTTATCAGCTGCCTGTACCACTCTCGTGCCTTCAGTCACTGCCGCTGGGCTGCGTTTCATTGAGGACAATTCATAGATTACAATTCTGCTTACTCTGGACAATCGATCAGCAGCAGTTGCGAGAGATTCCTTCTTATCTCAGTAAGCTTGGACTTGAAGAAGAAACAGTGAACCAGACAGAGCACTGGATTGCTGAGAGAGTAGGTGTGAGATTTCTGCAGTTCTTCACTTCCTGGATTAAGCCTCTGTGCTTTAGTACTTACTCCCTGACCGACTGCACGGATGAATGACAACTACCTTTCCAAGCCTCTGACTTCCCCCCATATCCCCGCTGTTAATTAATTTTAATTTCCTGAGCTCTCATTTCCCTCATATGGAGTCTGGTACTTTGTGTGGATGTTGTGAAACATCATCCCCAAGAAAAAGGGTTCGAGGGCAAAACATGCACAACATCAAAGAGACGTTTCTTTACAGTAATTGTTCATGAGATGCAAAATGCTCAAAGGTGGGAATTAAAGTGAGATTGTAAAAGAGGATGTGATAAACTCAGCTAAATTTTTCACAAACTTAGGGAACCATGACGGCTTTCTTCCCATGGTAAAAGCCACCAACAGAATTTGTGAGCAAGTGCTCCATTTAATTTATAGAGCATTTAATTAACAGGGATGTGCCGCTTCCTCCTCCACACTCAGTCTGTCTATCCATCTTTTAGACTGCAACTTTTAAAGAGCTAAATAAGCGGCGTTTTGG
Organism: Epinephelus moara; assembly: GCF_006386435.1. Taxonomy (NCBI): domain Eukaryota; kingdom Metazoa; phylum Chordata; class Actinopteri; order Perciformes; family Serranidae; genus Epinephelus; species Epinephelus moara. The sequence continues at coordinate 23,347,825 of NC_065506.1, forward strand.
GGGAAGCCAAGCAGTGTAGTTGGTCCAGTTTTTGATTCTTCCTATACTTTCCAGTCTGTACAACAATGCTGTGATCAATGCCATTGATTCTCTACAGTTCCACTGTGTGGTGAAGATCAGATGTGGAGCTAGCTCAATATGCCTTTTTCCTGTCTGTCTCTGCTGTCACCATTCCCCCAGCTTCACTGACTGCTTGGCAGATTAGGTGTCACTTTTAGCGGACAGACGGGCAGTTCTTTGCAAGTGTGAGGGTGTAAAGCCACATGTGTTGTCCAAACAGACCATCTGATACAACTTCACATATTTGTTCTAGTTGTTTGTATTGAGCTATTTGCCAGGACACATGCACACTGAGTATGAGTAAACAGCTGAAGTCCAACTCAAAAACTGTGATGAAAAGAGGCCGTGACTGATAATAACTGCATGGTGTTTGAACCTCGGCTACACTGACGAAATATTTAACAATCGGCCTCAGTCAGTGAAGTGCATCAGACATCTTAAACACCCTGCTCAAACAGCTTGGTGACAGTAAAAAGTCTGTAAACTGGTGACATTGAGCTGCGGTTGCTCCAGGCTTTTGTCATTCACCTGAACTCAGAGCAGACCTCAGGAGTCTGAGCGGTTAATGACCTCCACAGTTCACTCCTTGCAGAAAAAAACCAAGATGCTGCCAGGTGGTGTATGCGGCATGCACTTGGCATAAAACAGCTCCATTACGTGAGACATTGGTGGTCGCTCTGAAAGAGTGCTCGCTGTATTATTCAATTTTCTGAGCTGAAGCCAGGAAATTAAAGAGTTCAATAGAGTCATGTTTCCAATTCACACGAGAACAATATAATAGTTTATTAAAATGATTATATAACAGGTATTGTGGTACCACTATAAAAACCTTATGCAAAAATGTCTAATCAAAGCATACCTTTGACAGACAAAATCTTTTTGTTGTGAGACCAACATCGCTTGGCAAAAGGGCAATGTCACATCATTAAAAAACCTAATTAAAATGTGCCTTGAACATTTGTGTTTTGATTAGTAACTCCGCATTGTGTGCTGATTCTTAACCTCTTGAATGCATTTGTTGATTTTATGTTTTATTTAGACAATAAAATGCTTACACTAAGTTAAATCTCCAAACCAAGTACAACACGTTGATTATGCTAATGCATCAAAAGGAAAACCCAGGATGTTTTGTGCTTCATTTTAAAGCATGAAAAAAGTCTGCATACTGTAGCTCCCTCAAAGGGGAACTAATGTTTTTTTCAACCTGGGCCCTATTTTCTGATCTACTTTTGTCTAAATGAGTGACAGGATGTTCAATATTTGACATTTCTCCAGTACGAAGCTAGGGCTGACCTGCCTGCAGCCCGTGAGCGCGCGTTATATTAAATAATAGGGCACTGGGACAGCGTCAAAATACATCCACTAAAAGTGCATTTTTTCCACACAGATAGGCTCAGATTGTTAGTATAATTATCCGACAACATAACGGAAAGGAGAGATGAACGTTTGTGTTTACCTTTAGCTGGATTCGGACATGTTCCTCTGCCTGTTGCAATTTTAGTATATGTGCTACCGAAGTAATGCTGCTCCCTCTCTCCTCGTCCGCTCTTCAATTTCAATGAGCTCTGCATCCGTGTACATCCGTGTACTCCGTGTTCAAATAAATACGGGTGGTCATCAAATTCAAATGGCTCATCCAGATCCAGTTGGTCAAAATCGGGTAAAAATTCAGCCATGACTACTTCAAACAGAGTAACTCCCCGCGTTTGTAAGGTCACTCCAGCGGTAACTTCCTACAACAACTCAAATCTCGCCAGACGTGAGATTTCAGAGCCAGACTTTCACTCTCTGAGGCTGTGGTCGGAAAGTCTTTTTTGCTTAGGAAGATTCCTAGCTGAGTGAAATGACCCGGAAGTATTTTAGTGGCCGCCATGATAAGAGCTGTTCGAATTCTCTAAACACTAGGGAAAGGAGGTTCAGTGCTTCCTTTCAGATCTCCTTTAGCATAGATACATCGGACCTTCCTAAGCGATAGGAAAGGACATAATTTAATCCCACAATGCTTTGCGGGAGCAATATTTAAAGCGACCGACCGTTCACGGAGACAAACGAATAAACCCGAAGAAGTAGGAGAAGAGGAAGAACAAAAGAAGTGACGAAAGGAAAAGAAAAAGAACAACTGGCTCTCAACATGACTGAAAAGTCACGGAGATCACCATGTAAGTCACCGTTACATGAAGCTTTGCCCATCTCATGCCACCTCTTCAGCGGGAGGCAGCCCTTTTTAGACAACTACACAAATGAATTTCACCCAAAAACTTTAGAATAAAGCCTCCCACATCTCTACCCTGCCCTACCCTACCCTAAGCAAATGACAGATGATGATTGATTGGCATATTAACACAGAAGTTTGTGTTTCAAGAAAAAGGGATATGAAACGTTTTTATTTAGATGATGTTTTTAATTCAACATGTTTGCAACTTAAGAATGATATGTACAGTAGAAGATTTGTAAGCCTAACATATTTGCCTCTCTTGCATACACTTGAACATTTATCATAAATAATCACAATGATTCATGAACCATTTTCAGCGTTTCAGTTTTGTGACTGCCTATCTATCATTTTTAATTCAATTCAGACGTTGGTAATTAAGTCATATTTTTCACTGTGCTGTCCACGTTTATATAGCCTGTATGAAGCAACGTGGTAAGTAGGCATGGGGTGGAGTATCTGAGATGCGCTTTTTGTAGTCCATCTAAACTAAACTGTAGTTTCACCACGGTCGACCTACGTCACTGACATCCGCTGTCGCATGATGATGTAGCCCAGCGTAAGTGCGGTCGGATTTTCTCAGCTCCACGGTTCTCTTTTCCTAAGTCCTTATGAATTCTCCTACTCATCCTTCCTTGACCTCATGACGTTTCCCACCGAGGTCAAGGAATAGTGATTAGGAATAGACGATAGGAGGGACTTTCCAACCGCAGCCTGAGTGTTTTGACTTGTGTTGTGTGTTTGACAACAAACATGTCCGAATTTTTACCCAATTTTGACCAACTGGATCTGGATGAGCCATTTGAATTAGATGACCGCCCGTATTTATTTGAACACGGAGTACACGGACGTACACGGATGCAGAGCTCATTGAAATTGAAGAGCGGACGAGGAGAGAGGGAGCAGCATTACTTCGGTAGCACATATACTAAAATTGCATCAGGCAGAGGAACATGTCCGAATCCAGCTAAAGGTAAACACAAACGTTCATCTCTCCTTTCCATTATGCACTATTAGTGGACGTATTTTGACGTTGTTTGACGCTGTCTGAGTGCCCTATTATTTAATATAGCGCGCGCTCACGGGCTGCAGACAGGTCAGCCCTAGCTTCGTACTGGAGAAATGTCAAATAGGCTATTGAACATCCTGTCACTCATTCAGACAAAAGTAGATCGGAAAATAGGGCCCAGGTTGAAAAAACCATTAGTTCCCCTTTAAGTGCAATTTATTAGCACATTTACAAGTTACATGCTTAAAACACGCAGACATTTTCTCATGTGTTATTGTTATCTTTTATTGGATGTGCACGACTGCTATGCTTTTGGACACCACACGTGACTGCATTACTACTCACTGGTGATATAACAAAAGACTGAAAGAGACACATTCTTTACAGTGATAGATTATCTCAAGCAGGTTTCATGTTTCTGCAAATTGGTTGGTGTAGTAGTGTTGAAAGGGCGATTGTTCTGCGGAAAGTAAAAGATCAATGTAAGTCAAAAAACCTGGGGGAAGTTGAGAAGGGTGTGGTATGGACCCAAATGCAGTACACAGGTGCTCAGGAACAGTTGGTAATGACCTTTATTTTCACCACAGCAAACAAGGTACGGAGCAGACTGAATAAACACAGAATAAAGTTCGTTCTTCGGGCTGAAAGCCCTCACACAGTCTCTGGGGCTCAGACAAGGGGAAGAGACGCGGCCGGAGTCGGCCGTGGAACCGAGGGGAAGCTCCTTAGCCCCCGGCTCCAAACAGTTCAGTTCTCTTTTGGTGTGAGGGGAAGAGAAGTAGCTTACTTCAGCCGATGACGACGAGGAGGAAGCTCCGTGGCCCGAAGAGCCGGCTGCACGTGTGGAGGTGCCGACGGGGAGAGAGCAGAGGAGCGATCGGAGGCAGGCGGGGGGGTCGTAGCCAGATGAGCAGTCCGCGAAGGCAGAGGCACCGATGGGGAGCAGGCAGGAGGATAAACGGGGCCAGGCGGAGGAGTCGTTACCAGCCGAGCAGTCAGACACCAGAAACACTGAGGCAGAGCACGAGGTCAGGGACAGAAGGCAGGTGAGTTTACCGGGAGGCAGACGAGGAGAGCAGGTCGGGAACAGGCAGAGTCGGCAACAGGAGATCAGACAGGAGATGAACGCTGGAAAGTCTCGCATGACGCTGAAGAACAATCTGGCAACGAGTGAGAGTGCTGGAGAGGCTTATATGCAGGGCTGATTATGATGAGCTGCAGCTGTGTAGGCAGGTGAGCAGAGTTGGGCTGATAAGGTGGGCGTGGCTGGCAGGTAGAGTGGAGCAGAGGGAGGGAGAGTGGAAAATCACTGCAGCAGAGTGACAGGAGGGGAATGAGAGACAGGGACTGTGACAGAAGTAGTAGATGAGGTACCTGAAAGCCTTACTCGAGTAAAAGTTAAAACCACCTATTAGAATTATACTTGAGTAAAAGTCTTAAAGTATCTGATATTTACTGTACTTAAGTATCAAAAGTATTTTTATTATTTTAAATGTAATTAAATATTGCAAGTAAAATGCAAGTATGTGCAATGCAAGTTTATTTCTTCTTAACATGTACACCACCTTAAAAATTAAGCGTGCATTACACTTGAAGAAAAATGAAGTATTCTTCACAATTTAAAGGATTTAAGGAAAACCTTTGACTATCTAGGGCTGACCCACTGCAACGAAGCAGTCACCACGCAGTTACCTTGAATCATTTTTGCTGCTGTAGGACGCCATTCTCTGCTTTCATCATGAAGTCGGTCTCATTGTTGAGTGGAATAGTCACTACCATGTATCTAATCTGACAGGCAGTCTGGGCATGGATGTATTAGGAGAAGTGGATACAGTATTGAATGTGGGGCCCCGCTCACTGCTATGAGAATTACTCAGTGGCGCATGAAGGCAAAATGGATAAACATATTCAATTACCTGGGCCAGGAATTAACGGCACACTGTGCAGCCCATAGAGAAAGCACAATAGAGACGTACGGCAAAATGGCTAACTTCAGGTTTAGCACTCTGCTAACTTGAGTGGGGATAAAAATGATTTTATCTTGCAGCTCTTCTAGACTTTCCAAATGTTATTGAAACAAAATAATCAAATCCTGATGGTGAAACTAGTCGATTTCGCGGGGGTTGTGTTGTTCAAAAAAATGTATCCGCTGATGTACAGACAACTCTTTCGCCATGTAAGCCAATTGGGGAAGTCTTTTTGGGCCACAGGGCATCTAGTGACAGACCCTGAAAATAGCAGTACCACTGTCTGGCCACTATGAAAATTGGCTTCAAAGCCGAGTGCACCTCCTAAGGAACTGAGCCTGTGCTTTATGGAAGTGAATCGTGACCAATATTTAAATTAAAATGCATTTGCAGAAATACTTTTTCATTTTAAGAATGTGGCTGCATTATTTGACTCATAAATAAAATTAATAATCAATCAACCTATTTGCATTTGCATTTTCTTCTTCAAGACTGCTCATTCTTTTACTTAATTAAAAAGAAAAAGACATTTGAGATTTAATTTTCAAAATATGCCCCAGCAAATAGATACCAAAATTCAATTTGACATGTAAAATTTGAAAATTAAAATGCATTTGCAGAAATGCTTTTTCGCAGAAATGCGAGTTGAGCAGGTCATAGAGAGCTTGGCTGCATACTCTGCCGTCACAGATTCAGACGTTAATGAGGTTGCCTCAGCTAACCTCTCTTCAGTCCTGGAACGACTGGATGCTGTGGAGCCTCAAAGGGGACGAGGACGACCAGCCATCAACATCCCTTTCGAGGCCATAGAAAACTATTTATTAAATGGTTTCAAAGTGAAGGAAATAGCAGAGCTGTTCGGCGTGGCTGGTCGTCCTCGTCCCCTTTGAGGCTCCACAGTATCCAGTCGTTCCGGGACTGAAGAGAGGTTAGCTAAGGCAACCTCATTAATGTCTGAATCTGTGACGGCAGAGTATGCAGCCAAGCTCTCTATGACCTGGGGCCCATTGCACAAAAGTAGGATTCAGACATCCAGGATAAATGACTGAGCTGGGTTCAACGAATCCAAAACAAGAGCGTCCAGGCTTAATTGGTTGCACAAAGACCAAGCCAGGATGAGCAGACACGGATTCATCAAGCCAGGTGAAACCAATCCTGGATCAGTGCGCGCACGCGGCTTCCTCAAATAGACCCCGCCATCGATCACAGATTCACCAATTCACCATGGCAACAAGAGCGGCGTACTTTTCCCCGTCGGAGGCAGAAATCCTCATTGAGGCTTACGAAGAGGTAAAGGATCAAATCAAAAAGAAAGGTAACACTGTCGCAGTTATAAAACAACAACAAGAGAAAGCGTGGCAAAGTATTGCAGACCGCCTGAATGCGTAAGTAGTGCACAAATACACACTCACTGCTCCGCTGAAACCATCACAATTACAATCCAAATAGTTAATTAACATTTCCGAAAACACAGTTGTACTCTGATTATGAATCAGTTGAAATTGTGTAAATGTAACTCCATCAGACTGTATAACTGGGATAAATAGATGAGCTCACTGACTTAATAAAATTTCCCTTTGGGATAAATAAAGTTCCTCTTATCTTATCTTGTCTTATCTTATCTTATCTTATCTTATCTTATGTTTGCTCCTCATTCTCCATGCTCCTCTGCTGTTTCATTATATGTATGCAAGTGTGTGTGTGTGTGTGCGTGTGTGTGTGTATGCTGATTAATCATAAGAATATATATATATATATATATTTCTGTGTGTGTGTATAGATTAAACATGACTGGGCCAAAACGGACATGGCAGCAAGTCAAGATTAAATACAAGAACATCCTGCAGAATGGTAACTGCCCTGACTAATACTTAACAATGCACAAGTTACTCTTTGATGTGTATTTATATTTATATTTATATGGGATGTGTATTTTATATATAGTCTATGGGAAGCTGTAAATTATCTAATGATTGCAAAATCATCTAAAATCATCATTTATCTAAAATGATTGCAATTAATGATCACAAATGTTTAAATAATGACAGTGGGTCTGGTTGAATGTGATAACAATTTGCAGTGGGCAGTGGAGTAACTATTGGTTTCCGTTTGTGGTGACTGCTGACTGAGATAAGGATGAGATTAAACAGATCCTTGAATTTAGCCTAGTCTGGAGCAGGCTAGCTCCACAGAATAAATCTCCATGGTAATTTATGTCATAACATATCCCACTTTCCACTATCCCGCTTTTGTGCAACCGGATCACGGATAAGTTGAGCCAGGATAACCAAGATATCCCGGCTTAATCCCTTATCCTAGTTTTGTGCAATAGGCCCCTGCTCAACTCGGTCACGGGCATCAGACTCAGATATAATATTAGAATCCACCTGGGCAGCTAATTCTAACAGTGTTTGCACAATCTCAGGGAGCACCATGATCTGTGATGCGTCCATATATCAAATGTGCACACCGCCCCCTACTGTATTAGATGCGTAGCACGGTCAGCACGGAGCTGAAGAAGAGTGGCTACTGAAGTCACTCTCCTGTGCCGCTCAGATTGCCAAATCGTTTTCGAATTATGGGCACTATTTTGTGGGGCAGACCACAAAAACGAAATAGCAACGTCCTCTTTGATTTTTTTTTATTATGGCATAAAATGAGCAGTCTTGAAGAAAAAGCGAATGGAAATAGGTTGATTGATTATTAATTTTATTTATGAGTCAAATAATGCAGTCACATTCTTAAAATGAATAAGTATTTCTGCAAATGCATTTTAATTCAAATATTGGTCACGATTCACTTCCATAGTGCTTGACTGGAAATAGAAACTTAACTGAGGCTTTGAGAGCACTTGTTTGCACTTGCTCTTATGTGATTAACCTATGATCTAACTTGCAAGCTAGCACCACTGATTCACTAAACCTTCCAATTTTATTTTGTATAAAGTACCAAAAATGCTCAGGACAGACATACAAAGATACTACAGCAAAACTGGAGTAAAAGTATACGTTTTATTTAGGAAATGTAGTAGAGTAAATGTGATAGTTGACAAAAATATAAAAATTAGTACAGATAATCCAAAAAATACTTAAGTATTGTAATTAAGTATTATGACTTTGTTACATTACATTACTACTTGGGGGTTTATGCTTAGAAACGATTGGCAGAAAAAATAATATCTGGGTTGTGTAAACTCTTTCTGCACCAACATGGACTGGTACGTTGAGGTAAAGTCTCCCAGGTGAAGGGAGGGGAACGCTATGTTCACTCACTCAGCACAGCAGCTGTGACCGTGGGCTCGTTACGCACAGGCAGCGCACAGGCCGCGTCACACACTCCGGCCACAGATCTCCAGCCGGCAGACAGGCCAGCTCCGCTACGAGGAGAGTGGACTTAGATGAAACACCAGTCACACATCAAACACGCTGCAGCAAAACTATCACAAAGAGCCCACCTAAACACCACAGAGGAGACACGATCCAAATGGCGTCAGAACAGCCACACCAAACCACGCCAGACCACGCCAAACCACACCACTGCCGCGGACACCGGCTCCAGTGCAGAGTAGGAGGATTGAACTCGAGGAAAGGGGAAGTCTGCCTACATATAGCAAGGCACGGCGCGGTCCGCAATCAACGTGCAATTGAATAATTGCCTCCAGCCGGTGGCACTCAGTAAGCAGAAAGTGAAAGTACAAAACCTATCCTGCCACACAATTAAGAGGCTGAAATGAGCCATTCTGCCACAGTTATATCAACAAACCAGCTGACAGTTTGTATCTGACGTGACCAGCTCTTAAACCAGACACTGGCGACATTTTCCTGTAACAGTTTTAAATTTCGTCTCCTCTCCAATCTTCGGCCTGAACTGGGCTTTGGGAGAAAACATCAAAACGGCTTTTATCTGCTTGTAGCCTATTGTTTAATGTGTGATTATCGTTAATTATCTAGTTTGTTCTCGTGAGCAAAATTTAACTGGCTGACTCAATATAAGAGAGAGAGTAAGAGAAGCTAGAATTTGAAAAAAAGCAGGATTCATTGATGGACGGACCACGTGACAGTGACGTCATTGGAATGGAACGTCGTGAAAGCGTTCCACCCTTTATGACATCATACAACATCCAAACCAACTTTGCATGTATACCCACTAGTGTACACCAACAATGTGAGGTGTGACATGGTGTGCGTTTTGTCTCGTTTGGTGGGTGTGTCAGAGGTGACAGCCAAGTGTTAGGAAACCTAATTGTAGTAGGTAGGACCCTGAGGAAATTGAACTACATCTGTGTTTGGAGAGTATTTAGACACATTTGACTGCAAAAATGACTTTTGCAAACAGTTCAGTTTCGAACTCAGATAATGAGACTGACACATTTCCTGTGAAGAAGCGCGATGAACTCTCCAGCAACTCCACCAGCTACCTGGTACGGGATTTTATTGGAGAGGGAGCCTTTGGCAAGGTTGCCAGGTGTATTGATTTAAGCACCGATGACATAGTGGCGGTAAAGATCATCAAAAAAGGCGACAGTGAAAGAGAATTGAAAGCCATTGAAACAATCAGAGCTCTTGACCCCGACAAAAATAACTTTGTGAGATTCATTGAAAGTTTTAAGGTCAACAACATCTCGTGTCTGGTCTTTGAGATGCTGGACAAGAGCCTTTTCAATATGGTTTGTGAGCGCAGCTTGTGTGTTAATGAAATTCGCCCTGTGGCCCACCAGGTGCTTGTAGCATTGAAAGCCTTGGCAGATATTGGCATTTTTCACACAGATGTGAAACCTGACAATATCATGCTTGTCAATCACAAGGATCAGCCCTTCAGGGTGAAACTGGTTGACTTTGGTATGGCTGGGCCAGTGAACCAAGTGCAGGTTGGTACTGTGATGCAGTTATATGGATTCAGGGCTCCAGAGGTGATGTTGGGCCTCCCTTTGTCTGAGGCTGTTGATATGTGGGGATTAGGATGCACCCTGGCATTCCTTTACTTTGGTAGGCCTATCTTTCCCACAAATTGTTCATATTATTCGCTGAGAGAAATGATGTGTCTGCTGGGTCCACCAGAGACCAGCCTGCTGAGGGCTGGCAAGTACACCTGGAAGTATCTCATCATGGTGCGCGACTGCAGCAGTCCATCAGGGTGGACATGGAGATTTAAGAGCCCACAGGAATATCAGAAGGGAAAGGGTATCAAGCTTAAAGTTTGTATATCACATTGGGCCGGGTCACCAAGTTTGGAGTGGGCAGTACAAAACTTCTTTCAGACAAGGGATGAACCTGAGTATGAAGATAGGATGCAGTTTTTAGGGCTCCTAAAATCTTGTCTCCATTGGGATGCTACACAGAGAATCACAGCCAGGGAAGCCCTAAAACACAGTTTTGTGACAATGACTCACCTAGACCAAACAAAGGACACCAGCTCCTACAGACGTTATAGACGTGTTGCCCATCATTTAATGTCTGTTTGCCCCATGGAACCCTTGGATGATAGACTCTCAGCTGCAGCTGGCTTAACTGATGGAGCTACAGCTGCCACTGCACCTGTTGATAGGGATGGCCCCAAGAAGAAGAAGAAGAAGAATCTTTTTCAGAGGACCCAAAAATTCTTCCATAGAGGGAAGGTCCGGGCTGAGATTACCGGTTATAATAATTCAACAGGACCCTCAATGACCACTGACCTTCGTGATGGAGACAGAGACACTGCTGCAGCAGCTGACACTAGGAAGGAAGTGTCAGCTGCAACCAATAATGACAGTGCGGACACTGATTTTGTCCCAACTGTCACTAACGCCAACGATGATGGAGCTTCAGCTGCTGCTGACGACACAACTGATGGAGCTGCAGCCTCCATTTCTTTAAATGATGGAGCTGCAGCTGCAGTTACACCTGTTGATAGGGATGGTCCCAAGAAGAAGAAGAAGAAGAATCTTTTTCAGAGGACCCAAAAATTCTTCCATAGAGGGAAGGTCCGGGCTGAGATTACCGGTTATAATAATTCAACAGGATCCTCAATTACCACTGACCTTCGTGATGGAGACAGAGACACTGCTGCAGCAGCTGACACTAGGAAGAAAGTGTCAGCTGCTGCAACCAATAATGACAGTGCGGACACTGATTGTGTCCCAACTGTCACTAACGCCAACGATGACGGAGCTTCAGCTGCTGCTGACGACACAACTGATGGAGCTGCAGCCTCCATTTCTTTAAATGATGGAGCTGCAGCTGCAGTTACACCTGTTGATAGGGATGGTCCCAAGAAGAAGAAGGAGAAGAAGAAGAATCTTTTTCAGAGGACCCAAAAATTCTTCCATAGAGGGAAGGTCCGGGCTGAGATTACCGGTTATAATAATTCAACAGGATCCTCAATGACCACTGACCTTCGTGATGGAGACAGAGACACTGCTGCAGCAGCTGACACTAGGAAGAAAGTGTCAGCTGCTGCAACCAATAATGACAGTGCGGACACTGATTGTGTCCCAACTGTCACTAACACCAACGATGACGGAGCTTCAGCTGCTGCTGACGACACAACTGATGGAGCTGCAGCCTCCATTTCTTTAAATGATGGAGCTGCAGCTGCAGTTACACCTGTTGATAGGGATGGTCCCAAGAAGAAGAAGAATCTTTTTCAGAGGACCCAAAAATTCTTCCATAGAGGGAAGGTCCGGGCTGAGATTACCGGTTATAATAATTCAACAGGATCTTCAGTGACCACTGACCTTCGTGATGGAGACAGAGACACTGCTGCAGCAGCTGACACTAGGAAGGAAGTGTGATGGAGACAGAGACACTGCTGCAGCAGCTGACACTAGGAAGGAAGTGTCAGCTGCTGCAACCAATAATGACAGTGCGGACACTGATTGTGTCCCAACTGTCACTAACACAACCAATAATGACAGTGCGGACACTGATTGTGTCCCAACTGTCACTAACACCAACGATGATGGAGCTTCAGCTGCTGCTGACGACACAACTGATGGAGCTGCAGCCTCTGTGTCTTTAAATGACGGAGCTGTAGCTGCTGTTACACCTGTTGATGCGGACGGTCTCAAAAAGAAAAAGAAGAGGAAGAATCTTTTTCAGAGGACCTTCAAATGTTTCGGCTAAGTGTTGGGAAGAGCGTTTTTCCATTTGTAGTATGTCCGGGCCTTTACTCCACAAGTTTAGAAAGGCACAGTGGAGCAGTGGTGAGCACTGCTATCTCACAGCAAGAAGGTTTTGGATATTCTTGATGTGAGAAGGAAGGTTTTTCTGGGCTTTTTCTGTGTGGAGTTTGCACGTTCTCCCTGTGGGTTTTCTCCGGGTCCTCCGGTTTCTCCCACTATCTGTATACATATATATATATATATATTTTTTTTAATCAAATCAAAAATAAATATATTAGAAATAATTTCAAGTCTGCTATTATTGAAAAGGTCTTTATAAAAGAAATTAATGAATGTGGTCTATATATATGAATGTTCCTTTGTAGTTTCAATGCCATTTAAGTGTCCCCAAAAAATGTTCTCCAAGGACGAGTATACTGAAAGAGCACCTGAGCAGACATCCTCCCTTCATTTCTAGCACTGTCTGCCAAAACCCTCCAACAATACAGCTCCAGTTACATTGCAAATATGTCACAAAGCTCCCATGGGGTCACAGAGTGTGTCCCAGCCTTTATTGAATAGCCTTGGGTATCAAACATGCTGATTATAAAGTGCTCCAGGGATGACATTTTTCTGTAGGCTGACATAAGAGTTAAGGACCTCCCTGGTTTAGGGCTGCACGATTAATCGTAATAAAATCGTGATCTCGATTCATATGCATATGCGATCTAATCTAATTTTGCAATGACGGCGATTCTGCATGCCCCGCCCGTGCCGGGAGTCGGGACATCATCTGCATGAAAACAAGCACTCCCAACGACGCAGCGTTATACCACGTGATGCAGAGCGACAGCCGGCCGGCAGTTTGGAAAGCAGCGAGACGGGGGGAAACACACTGCTAACTGTAGCCTCAGTTTGTGCCTCATACAGATCTGCTGGTAAAGTTAACTTAGCGTTAGCAAGCGTGATAAAAGACGGCAGAGAGGCGACATTGTGCAAATAAACCAAAGATTTATTAATTTTCTGTAGCAGTAAACACATGGGCCGATAAAAAAAAAGTGTTAACTAACTATGCTAAAGCTTTAGAAGCTATTCAGGGCTGCCGACGATAACGTTAACATGACAAACAGCAAGGCTACGGCAAGTTAACGTACTGACGCTCCTCACACACACACATACCGGACAGCTTCTCAGTCCTTAGCCGCTAACGTTAGCTCATGTACAACACAGGTACCACACAAAAACTTTTACAAAGGATCATAATGTGCTTCTAGTGACTGTCAAATCGCCAGCGAAAGATGTTTACACTGCGGACACAGAGAACAGCTGCCTGCTCTCATGGGACAAATATCCTCTTAGAAAAAAGACGGATCACTCTGCTCTGCCGCCAGGAACAAACTGGGAGGCAAAGATCCTCTCTGAGGAAGAGGGTTCACTTTGCTGCAGGGTTCACCAAAACGTTTTTTTTTGTTTTGTTTTCTTTTAATAAATTGAACACATTAAAGAACATACAAGATCCTGTAGCGAATAATACAATACGATAAACATTGTCAAATTAAATGAAGGAAGAGAATTTTTTCTAAAGACAAATAAAATATTGAGGATTTATGTAAAAATATACATAGAGATATATATAAATAATTATATAATTAAAGATATGTAGGCTATGTTAGGTGAATACTCCTGAAACATTTAATTTTGACTTAATTCCAGGCCTGGAATACCTACCTCAGAAAAATGTTGCTCAACATTGATATTATTGTTAAAATTGTTCAAAAGGTGTAAGAGAAGACAAGAGACTAAAGCTAAAACAGGAGTGTTCCCTCTCTGCTGACCAGAGTTTATGTGCCTTGTGTCTCTTGTATCAGGCACAATCATAGGCTTTGTTATTTAATGATATTTTTTTTATTATTTATTTAGAATTTTTGTTACTTTTCCTTTTGTATACAGCATGGCTGTAAGGTTTTGGTTGAGGTGAGGGCGTTGTGTGGTCTCCTTTAACCACTTCTTGGCAACCTCCTTTTTAAAGATCCATAAAAGCTTCACACTTCATCAGTGGTACCCACGCATTTTATGTCATAGAACAAAAAATGAAAGTCTCTTCATCTTGTGTTAACAACAGATCTTATTTCAGGCATCTAAGCAAAAACCCATTCACTTTGAGACGAGGGAATCCTGAGTGGTAAGATGTTCACTCATTTCCAGGTTTAAAAGAATACTCTGACGATTTGGGAGTTATGCCCTTTCTCTATAATTTTCATACTGAGACAACATAATCGATATCTTTTTTGCGTCTGTACGTCCAGTGGCTGGGTCTCAGAGGTTAGCATTGTGCTTATCGGGGGTCAGTACGTCCTGTGCGGAGGGATACACCGGTGAGCAACAGCTGCAGTTGGCTCTGGGACAGGTATGCTAGGTCACTCGGTAAAAGCAAACAAAGAGACGACACGGACGATATTACTCACTCGACTGAAAGCTGTCCCTCAGCTCCTGCAGGCCTGGGGCTTTTTTTCCAGTTTATCTTAGGAACATGAAAAAAAGTTTCAGTCATGCCAGGATTAGTGATTGCCGCAAAGTTTTCACTCCTTGTGATGCACTCTCTGCGGCGGCTTTCCTCCTGATGATATATCTCCCCAACGATGGTAGCACCGAATCCCATTCTGTGCAGCAAAATGATTCCACCTCTGTAGGCATAGGTTGGCAAGCCCCGCAGCTACACCACCAATCCTCCCCTGACCTCCGTCTCCCCTCGGCCCCTTGCTGCTCCGCCGCTTCGGAGGATTCGGACTCCATTCAATTCAATTTATGCTGACTGGTCTGAAGAAGTGGAATTCATGTTGGAAACTGTAACTAAATACCTCTGGTTTTAAGATGTTACACTGAGATAACAACAAACAGACACACATTGCACCTCTTAAACATTAAATGCCGTCTTTGTTTTCTTCCACTGGGTATGCAGCAGACTATCTAACTATGTTGTGATGTATTTATTTTTTATCATTTGACAGGCAGGTTGTTTGAGGTCAGGGAGGAGTCACAGTGACAAAGCAGAAGCCAGCTGGGACACGCTTGACCCTCGGTCAGAAAGATCACCAGCATAAACACTCAGCAACCTGCTGTGAATAATAAGACTTCCCAGTGGAAAGTTTTCTTGAGACCAGTACGTGTACTGTGGTTGATGTTGCATTATGTGTGTGTGCATTGCTTATTATGAGGCACTTAAGAGCACCGGGAGCTGTGTGTTTGTTATGAATTACAATAGCGACAAACTCTGAGAGACCACATATGGTATATATTTGTTCAACAAATCATTTAGTCACAACAGCCCCACACAACCGTGACATTCAGTGCTTTGCTGGGGGATATTTCAAAATCTTCATACTTCCACTCCTTTCAATCATGTGTTACACTGTATCCTTCCTCTCAATCATCTACAAAGTCAAACTTTTAGAAATACAGATGGCTAAATCCTCCCAAATGCCATTTCTGTAAGTGAAGCAGCGGTACCTTGAAATGAATACCTTTGATCTTCGGCGACTTGCAGTGAGGTTTACCATGCTGCCATCAAAGAGCCTTGCAAGTGAAAAAATGTTTGAACTCATATGGATATGTCAATGGAGTGAAACACTTCCAGTGCTGACACATTCATACAGTAATGAGTATGATTTCTGTTTTGCATTACTGTAGTATAGTTATTAAAAAGCCATCAGAGGATCTTACTGTTAGAAGACTTAGAGCCATAACATCCCTAGTTAATATGATTGGAGGATACATGCAGATTAGACACTGTAAGTCTCAAAGGAGCACTATGAAAATATGTTTGTTTGGCAATAAATTAGATGATAGGATTGATATGGATTTAATCTCTGTGCATATGTTCCCACTAGTTTGGCCAAGTATTTTAATCTTACTGCACCAGTGTTGGTGCTAGACTTGATTCTCCATAAATGATTAGCTATTTATCTGTGCTTGCAGATTTCTTCATCAAAGTTGCAAAGCTATAGCAATCGCAATCATTTTATATAGTACCATTCATGCACCTTTTTTCAAGTAAAATAAATACAAAGAGCTTAAATGAATCTGAACTCTTCCCCAAATGTAAGACAACTCCATTCAGTAATAATAATAACTCAAAATACCAGAACTTTCAATAGCAGAATTTCACCAGCTGTGTTTTTGGGATTGTTGCAGACTGGAATGATTTCAAGACAGCTTTTCTAAAAAAAATTGGGATAAATGTTGGGATTTTTATAGGCGTTCTTTGCAGTGAAATTGCGAGCACAAATAAAAATTGAAAACATAGTTATGATGCTGTCTTGGATTCAGAATCAACAATTACATTCAGTATTTCCCACAAAATTAGTATCTATTTGTGATGGTGGGGGCTGACAGCTGATCGCCTATAATCAACCGCTGAAGGACAATCCCCATGACCAACTCTAACCCTGCTCTGTTCGGTTAGCACAAGCTAACACAGCAGCAGCAGCTAACATCCAACACCAAGCTGTTAAATGGTCCCAACAAGCTCACACTGACACGGAAATGGCTCAACTCTGTCGTTAAACCTGTTAATAACCATTTAGGTAGCTGTGTGATGCTAACAGTTAGCCCTATCACTGTAACTGCGTGTGACTCTGTCCCAGGCACAGAGCTCACACTCCAAAGACAAGAGAGGCAAGGACTGGCTTGGTGAATCAATACGCTATGTGCAGTACTATAATGAAATGTGATTTAGATAATCAGATTTTGCTGTAAAGTTGTGGTGATTAGACAGAATTGACCCTTTGCTAAGTCCCGCCCCCAGACACAGACTGGCCAATCATAACGTAGCATTGGGCCGGCTCAGACCAGGGTTCAACAACAACACAGCTGTGCTCCATTGACTCTAATGCAGTTGTTTCAGCTTTCCTTCATTTTCAGGCTGGTTTTGTGGATTTGGAGCTAAATGTTGTGCCTGGGGCACGTCGTGTATTAATGATACTCGTTACTTGGAGAGGTTGGAAGGAGATTTACGTTTCTTCCCTGTTTCAAAACCAAAATCAAACCCTGGAAAGTGTAGGATTAGCTAGCTAGCTACTGAAGATATAGCCTACTGAATGTATACACATGCTGCTTTTGCTTTGTAATGATTATAACAGTGAAAAAAAGACTGACCCTGCTGTACAGGAACCAGTGAAGGGAAGCAGGGAAACTTTGCTGATATTCAACCAGCTGTGTGTCATCGCATTGTGTGCAGATGAATGTTGTTTGACTTCCCCCGGAGATCCCTGCTTGTCCGGCGGCGGAGGTCCAGGTGCTGGCAGCGGCATGGGGGCGAAGCCAAACACTGTTCATCTGTTCACACTGCGATGCCACACAGCTGGTTCAATATCAGCAAAGTTTCTTTCCTTTATATTCATTGTCTTGTGTGGCGATCAGCAGTGATGTGGTGGTTCACTTTTACTCTGTGATCTGTAGGCTTTAGCTTCAATCTTTATTTTGTTACCTTGACTTCGTTGCTGGTTCGGTCTGACATCCTGAAGATATCCTTCAAATGCATATTGTAGACCCTTCTGTCTGCTTCTGTCTGAAATCACTTTTTTGTTTTTCCAAAAATTTGAGAGTATTTCTCCAGGGAGTGCAGTACACAGTGGGAGCGCCATGCCAGTCTAGCTCCGAAACCGAAAGTTTGTCGGACTTAGCAACAGTAACTAAGGGGGGCGGGCCTTAGCGAAGGGTGAATTGCAAGGTTGTGCAGAATCCACTGGGATTGGCTGAATTTGCGTTAACTGTTGCGATTGCAATATCACAACATCCTGGGGGGACTGTAAATCGGGATGGCAATCCTTTAAAGAACAACCTAATATTGTTGTCTAATAAATATTTTACTTTCTAGTTGCCTTTAACAAACAGCTTTTCCCAAAAGCCACACCTTACGCTCCACCACTGTGGGTTTAACATCATCAGCTCGACAGAGGAGGCGAGGCTGTGAGTCTTTTACTACAGACAACAGAACAGAGAGGTTTGAATGTGTAGACGATTAGGTCCTGTTTTTTTTAACTGGGCTTGTTTATATTTGGGTTACAGGTCGTGCGTGAAATGATTCAGTGGGGTACAGGTTTATAGGTGAGGGAGGGTGAAACAAACTATACAGTAAGACTTGAGAAAAGGTGAGTGTAAGCTGAACCTAAACATTGACAAAAAAGCCTTGGAACTCAGTTTCTTTCATGTTGTGTACACTACAGCTTCTCTGAAAGCAGACAGAGCTTTCATCAGACACACACCACTGCAGACGGCAACCTCAAATTACAGACTGAATCACCCAGCCAAAAATGGACGACACGAAGGACAAGGATAATAGCCAGAGGTGCTGGGTTGCCTTCAAGTTGGCCAGGAAGCTCAAGGAAAAGATGGCTCTATAAAAAAAGAGGAGTGAAAGGCTAAAACTGCAAAGCACTGAGAGCCACAGCGCCTGTGAGGAAAAAGAAGACGAAAGAGTTTGTCACCGAGCTAGGGGGACAGGAGGAAGAAATACAGTCTCTCCACAAACAGATGGAGCACCAGTAAGAGACCCCGGACAAGGCAGGGGAGAGACAGACGGCCATATCCCTTGAGGGTGGTGGAGGCACTTACACATCGTCTGGCAGACATAGAATATATACTCCAGGAGAAGACAGGCCTGAGAGACCACGATGATGCTGAGACATGTTTGAAAGAGGTGAAGGAAGACATCACAGAGCTGACAGAGCCTTGCACCAGCTATACATTGTGGGGAGAGCTCGCTGATGATGAAAACACGAGAAAAAAAAACAGGAAAGAGTTTTAAAAAGTAGAGGTGCTGAAGACTGTATAAAAAGAGAGCAACTAAAGGTTTGCAGTAGAGTTTCACAAAGCAAAGAGAGGAATGAGGCTCTTTGTCGAGGAAATTAAAGTTTCGTATTTTGAAAGCAAACAGAAGCACCATCACTTTGTGTTGGTGCCTGACGGCTTCAGGGGGAAATGCAGCAGGACAACAACGAAAGTTAAAGAGACAAAAAGTCCAAGTAGGGTGGGTGGGAGATTTGGTAGATGGGATCAGCAATAACCAAATTTCACCTTGGAGGCAGGTGTTAGCTTCTTGTATGAATGTAAAGCCAAACCCTGCTACTTTTGCCGAAACCCAACCACATGTGTGTTGACTAAACGTAACCACATGCTTTTGTTGCTGAAGGAAAAAAACATCAATTCACAGTGTTGTACTTGCGCAGTACGTTTCTTTTGAAAGAGACTGTATACAACTTTTATGTGAAAACTGAAGTGTATTTTGAAAAGACACAATGCATGTGACAGGCTGAAGTTGACATGGCGTCCCAGAACGTCAACAACAGATGCACCCAGGCTACCTTGCACATCTTATGTAGGCATGAAAAGTCTATGACCAAGCGGCAGTATGTGATGTGGTCAGAGTAAGAATGTGTTGACTCATATGGAGGTTTCTGCTGATATTGGGATAGCATTGTTGCAGAGCCACCCTCCAGTTTCCACCCTGGTTAACACCGTTTGTCAGCCATCACAATCTCATCTCTATGCATCATATTTTGCCACTGCTAATATGACACTGTGTTGTATCTCGACACAGAGGGGGGTGGTGGTAAGAAGGGGTTTAGGCAACAAAACTATTTGGTTATAAATAATCACAGATGTTGCTACAGAATGGTCTTGAGGACGGTCTTGAATACCGTTCTCCTAAATCAAAATCCAGTGTTTGTTGGACCCAACTTTCCTCTCACCCACCCTGATCAGACATTCAAGCTCTTTGAACAACATCCATTGCTTTGACCATCTAATAATGATGCAGATGAGTTTACACTGGTGTAAGTGAAAAGCCCAGTGCGTCTTACACAGACACTAAACAGGGACACTGCCCCCAAGCTGCGTATTTTGACATCCTGGAAATGAGACATCGCGGTGTCAGCACTGTTGCTGTTGTTAGTGTGTTTATTGAGTTAGCCACATTAGCTGCTAGCCCGCTCAGCCACCTCCATGTTGAGAACCGTGTGGAGACAATCCCACCCTCGACTTTGAATCATTGTAATGCTCTGAATGTTGCATACAGAAGATAAGGGTCGAGAGGGACAACCTACATCAACACATGAATGAGAAGATTTAAACCCCAAATTTGAAAAAACAAAGTAAAAGGCAGTTTTGCTCTTGGGAGGCCGTAACAATCAATATATAGTATTTTGTTTGTCAGTTTCTAACTAATACAACGATATAAACTATTTTGAGGGAATGACTGGTGGTGCTTGATTGACCCTGATCAGCTAGTTATTAATATTCCTGTTGTTATTATTTGTTTGATTTGTTTCTATTGGTTTAATTCTGTATGAATTACATGGTGTACTGTAAACACAAGGCTAGAACAAGCTTACTGTGTGCTTTCTGTTAGAATAAATTGAAAAACACACAAAATCCTTGTTTTCCATTTATTCTGAGTCAAACTCTTGCACGATGTACATAAAAATGCCGGCAGTTTATTTGGCATTTATATTAGATAACAGCTGAAGCAGTTTCAGAAGAAAAGGTGAGGGATGGTAATAACATTTACGTATCATAGCCTCTTCTTGCTTGTTCTTCAGATATTCGGGCCAAGGCGGCGGTGTGATGTGTCTCCAGCAGTTGAAAAATCCATCCCTGAAGTTCTGTCTACACTCCCTCTGGCACAAACAGACCTCCACCTACGCCGTGCCTCGTATCGATGTGCCTGACATTTTAAAATGTTTGACTGACGCTTTATCACTGCCACAGATTTTGTCTGAAGGGATGGCATCAAGATTATGCCAGATTCTCATCTTGTGTCAGGACACGGAGACGTGGAATATATTTTGATTAAGATGCTAGAAAAATAAAAGTATACTGTTTATTAAGGGGGAAAAACTATGATACTATCAGTTTAAACTGGTTTATGGTCCTATTTACATTAAAGCACCTTAGGACATACCCTTTAAAAATCTCTCTTTGTAGATGTTTACATTTCACCATGAAAATAAAGTTTTTTTATTGCATACATTGAATAGACAGTGACACAAGTTGATCTGTTAACCAATGCTGAAATATAAATGTTTTTAGAGGAACAAAATGAATAAGAATAGACTTAGTAAAGCCTGTTTGCTTTGCAGCTTCGATACAAAATCTGCCCCAAATATTATAAAATAAGTGTTGTTTAAAATGTAGTTCGATTTAACCAGCAGAAAGCTCTGATGAATGCCTTTGATCATGTGTCCACACATAAATGTAAAAGAACAACAGAGTAAAAGTTTAATCTTGTGAAGTCCTAAACGCCATGATAGAGAAATGAGGAAAATACAGTGATAGGCATTTGCTCTTTATCACTGCCAGTGCAACAACCATGTTTTGAAAATTAGCATAATGGAGTTGCCATGGGCTGAAAAACACTGGTATGAATTGATGATCTCTTTCACGCTTTTCACAACATTAATTTCTATGTTTGTTTTTTAATAAACAAAAAGTACAGCCTCCTTAACGGATCTGAATTCTGCAAGACTTACAGCTACAGAGCGTTTGTAATGTCCAAGTGAATGTTTTTTCTTTCATGCAAATACAACAGTTAAAGCAAGTGAAATGGAGTCATTAATGCACCTGACTTTATGTTTTGAAAAAAGTTTGAAAATTCAAACAGTGCTCATGCATATCAAACAAACCATCCATTTATGTGCCATTTGCCCGAAACAATGTTGGCATTGTACGATTCTCCAAACCACAGATATGTTACATTCTCACCTTATTATGTAGCGGATATTCAAGATTCAAGAGTCAAGAAGTTTATTGTCATAGGTACAGCTAAAACTCAGCCATTTACACTGCACATTGAAATTGCCAGTCTCCCTTCACACAAAAATTGAGCATAGTGTTCAGGCAGGACACGCTGTCAAGCTCAGCTCACATCCCATCTACATCAGCTGATCTCAAACAGCCAATTAACTGATGGAGCAGCTGATTGATGGAAAGGAGTCAGCTGATAGATCACATGATTCCTATCTTGTAACCAATCAACAAATCTCATTCAGGGCGCCCTATTTAAACTGCTTTAGCCTGTCTACTGTTGCTGCTTCCTCTGCAAGCCGCTGTGCAACCCGCCTCCACCCCAGCTCCTCCTTTTCATGTTGTGTCTGACTTATCAATGTCATATCTGTTTGTCACTGATGCTGCTCTGTTCTTTTCTTGGGCGGGTCTTTGCTGCTGCTTTCCCTGCCTTAGGCTCTCCATGTAGGCACATGGAAGGGCAGGGAGGTTTGCTCTCTGCCTCAGGCTTTCCTCATTTGCACGTGGAAGGGCAGACAGGTGTGCTCTCTCTGCCTTAGGCTTTCTGCATTGGTGTGTGGAAGAGGCTTTCTGTGTAGGCCTAGGAAAGGCAGAGAGACCCCAGTACAGAGCCATACCACCAAATATAATACTGCAAATGGAAATAAAGTTTTCTTTGACTAAAGTGTTCCTGACTGAACAATAATAAAATTAGAACTGAAGTTAGATTTTTAAAAAATGAATAAACAGAAACAGTTCAAGCAGTCAGCTTTGTCCTTGTCATCCTGGATTTCACACTTCTTTAATGTCGGCCTGATGCCATATATGTTGAAACAGCTATGGTTAATGTGTGGTTAGGTTTAGGCACAAAAAACACTTGGCTATGGTTAGAAAAAAAATCACATTTTTGATTAATACCTGGTTTTGAGGGCACAGTCCTTAGTGGAAACACAGTGATGTCTCTGTAAAAAAAGACAACTGCTTTTCATGGCTCTATCCCAGATGGAAAATCAGCAACAGATTGCTACAAAACACCCACGCAAGGTGCCAAAACAGCAGCTGAAAACAGATCCATGATTTGCTAAAAAATCAACCAGTTAATTGGTTTTGAACATTGATCTGCAGCTCGTCAGGTGTCTCACCTAAATGTCACACCATCCACTATCCCCTCCAGCTCATGATAACAGTGTCATCTTATATATTACGCCACTTTAGAAACGTTGGAATGATACTTATGAAATGTGCAAATGTAATGTATTCGTGGTTTGCAGAAATGCACCATGCCAACATTTTCTTCAGGCAACTGGGCTGCTATTTCTATTATGAGATCTCTTGCCAAAAATTTAATTTGCAAGTTAGGTTGAATGATATTCCCCACAAGCCATGTGTTGTTTCAAAATTGACTGTTATTTCACGTGAAGATTGAAATATTGTGTTAGTGTGAAGGAAAAAGTTTACAGGAGCTCACACAGTAGGAGTAATATCCATCCATCCATCCATCCATCCATCCATTTTCATCCGCTTATCCAGGGCAAGGTCGCAGGGGCAGCAGGCTAAGCAAAGCACCCAAGACATCCCTCTCCCCAGCAATGCTTTCCAGCTCCTCCTGGGGGACCCCAAGGTGTTCCCAGGCCAGATGAGATATATAATCCCTCCAGCGTGTCCTGAGTCAGACTAAAAGTTTTATCAGTTATCTCTTTGGGTATTTTATACCTTAATTAAATAACCAACAATAGAGATGGTGGGGAATGAAGGGGATGGGAATAACATGCAACAAAGGTCCCTTGCAAATTTGAGTAATTTTCTAAACCTAACAGGGCAACTTCTTGTCTTGACGATGGTATGTTGAAGTTTGAAATAAGTAAGTTTTAATTAGTTGCACAGTTAAAAAACAATCAAAGTTATGGATATCCAGTGAAAGACTCTTTGATTGACTCTTTAGTTTGGTGAGTGAAAGGAAGACAACAAAACAACGGAAGTGAAAGAAAGTTTGCTTATACTATACTTTTTATATAGCAGGCTTAGAGCTGTGAGTGTGTGTGTGTGAGTGTGTGTGTGTTATTGAGTTTCACCATGGATACAGCACATTTCCAGTGGCTGTGAATCATTCTGTCAGACTAAATGAGTTGTCTGATAATTAGGGTTCCTGCATCATCATGCAGTCATTGGTCAGTGGCAGACAGCTCCATCTCTCACATCCCTGTCTAATAATTCCCACTCAAGTCTCCTTCCACATTCACTCTCAAAGTCGTTCATTATTTAGATTTTTTTTTTTCGTCTATTTTTTTTAGGTTGCCCATTGTTTCACTAACATTAATCTCAGCGCTTCGTTTCATGATATTAGAATCTGATTTATTTTTTCACATGCTCCAGTGATCAGTAATTTAGAAGGCTGACAAGGTCTTGTTAGTCTAATCAGTTTACTTGACATCAGTGGGCTTTGACTCATTAGTGCTTCTTTTGAGCCAGTAGGAGCACACACGCCTCTTGAGATTGCGTTGGGTGTGAAATGTTTCTCGTGTCAATATGTTGAAGTTGCCGCACTGATCACAACATCCTGATTAATTGCAAATACGGTGGAAAGCACAACTGCTCCTGATGTTTCCAGCACTCTCTCCATTAAAGACATCTTTCCTGTGAACGTGTTGAGAAAATTGAATATCTATTCGTTACTGAAAACTGAAACAATCTGTTATGCGAGCTAAATATTTGCTCTGACACTTACGCAACTGGTGTAAGTGGGGGCATATAATTTGATTTGATGGTTGTGATATTGTTGCACCGAAACTGATTAAAATTGTCTCTCAAGAGGTTGTTTTGCTCAAAGCAGCATCCAAGCCTCCAAATATACACCTACAAACAAGTTATCTCTCCCTGGTCCTTCTACAAGCAATCCTTTTTTTAAAATAACTTCAAATAGCGAGCATACACACATTTTCTTAGAAGTAAACTACCAATCTTTCAGCCGTGGAAAGCATAATAAAAGCTGGAGGGCGAAATCGTTCACACATTTTCTTTCTAAAAGCAAATAACGGCCATGTTCACACTACTCTTGTTTCTTTTCTAGTTAGAGTTGGAGAGATGAGTAGAAGGACAGGCGATGCAGTGACAAATCTGAGAAATACACGACCAAAGAAATGATTAAGCTCAGTGTGTGTTTCTGCTTACATAGTCTAATTTGAAGTGGCATCTCTGGGCAGTCAGATTACCGTCTGACCCAAATGAGTCTGACCCAACTCTGGAAGAAAAGTGAAAAAAAAACAAACAGAAAACCCTACATGATATGAAGACGAGCCGACAGATAAAGCTAAACTCTATATCAATCTAATAATCACTTTCCTGATGCAGCCCCTCAAGATGCATGAAGGCGACGGCTGTTGAAGACTTTCTGAAGGTGGTTTTCCAACTTCATATAAAACTTTTTGCCCAACAGTTGGGTAATAAGCCACCACAATTTTCTGAGTTCAGTTTAAATTAGTGAGCACTCAACACCATCCACTGCAGACAGGATCTGCAGCCCAGAGTTTCTTCTGCCTAATTTGTGTGGAGAATTAAACTGAATAATGAAATGTGACTGGGAGAGAACACAAGGCGATTTTTCAAAGGGAGCACACTGTTTGAAAGAGCTTTTAACTCTTGATATTCTGCATAACTAAAATACTGAATTCAACTGACAGTTTTATAACCGTAGTTAAGAAGTGCTAATTTGCATTTGCAGAAATATTCAAGAATAATTACGCCAGGCTTTGCAAATGAAACAAAATGTGAGAGCAAAATCTAGAAATTGACTTTTATAGATAAATGTGTAATTATGATTTTTTTTAAGAATAGACTGTGCTGTGATGACCTCTGCTTTCACCTCTGCCATGACTAATACCTAGATTTGGTTGGCACAAGCACTCAAACCCAGGTCATTCTTGCTGTGAAGAGACAGTTCTCTCTACCGAGACATATTTATTTTTCATTCCTGCTTATTTATAGTTAGTGTCAGAGGGGTTGGACTCTGACCAAGCATGTCCTGGGGTCATTAGTGTTTTTGAAGACCTGGGGAAAATCTGCTCAGGGTGCCCATCGCTACTACTTTTATTATCCATGCCTCCTTCTTCTTGTAACTGTAAAAATAACCAGCACTCCAAAGTATGGCATAAAAAGACAACAAATATAAGTGTTGCAGTTTTACAAATAAAAAAATCAAATCAACCAATAATGTGTTAATTACAAATATTACACACAAATGAAAAAAAAATCTATTTAATATCTTCCATGACGACATGTGTGTACCAAGTTCTGGACTGTCCTCAGTGTGCTTTTATTAAAGCAGTACAGTTCTTCCAGCTCAGTTTGTACATTTTCTGGGAAAAGATCCTGCAACAAAAGCACAAAAAGCTTCTCTTTATTTTATCCCCATTTATTATTTTCCTATGAAAGATGTGCTGGTGGCAACTTCTTCCATCCTCTCTTTTAGGAAATGTAAAGCCCTCATTGTACTCACAGGGACCTCTCCTGACAATAATCACCTGATCTGACAGAGCTGACCAGTCAGCAGGGTCAGTGGGTGCAGGCTGTGCTCTCGCTGAACAAAATGTCAAGGTGGATGTCTCTCCATCAGGAGCTACGGTAATGGGTGAGCATGGGGCTGGTGTGACAATTTGTGTACCTGCAGGCAAAAACAGACATGCACGCCCATAGTCACATTCCCATTGTGCTTGTTGCTCAGAAATATCACACATTATTGGTTATAATTAAAGTAACTCAGCTGAATTTCACAATAAAGACATCAACTTGACCAAACTCAGCTGCTGCAGGCAGTGATGGGGTCGCAGAAGATGAAAGATCTGTACTCTGACTCCTTTCCCCAGTAACAGGTTCAGGTTTGTGCAGTGCTTGGCTGTGAATGTCCCACACTGGGCTGCTGATACAGCTATTGTGGCTTGTATCGGGAGCAGTCGGGAGCGGTCAGGAGCAGGAGTAGAGGGACCTTGTGGATGCCTTCAGGGACTGGTGCAGTAAGTGAACACAGCCAAAACCATGGAGATTGTGATGGATTTCAGAAGAAAGAGGTCACCCCATCAACAAGCCTACATACAGGGGGAGGACATTGAGGTGGTGCACACCTACAAATATCTCGGGGTCCTCCCAGATGATAAACTGGACTGGTCCTCTAACACTGATGCCCTCTACGAGGGGGCAGAGCCGCCTGTTCTTCCTGCGGACACTGAGGTCCTTTGATGTGTGTGTGGAGATGTTGACCATGTTCTATCACACAGTGGTGGCCAGTGCACTCTTCTATGCTGCAGTGTGTTGGGGAGGCAGCTTGACAGACAAAACCACCAAGGACAGGCTGGTTAAAAGAGCTGGCTCAGTGCTCGGCAGGAGACTGGACCCACTGAGAACTGTGGTGGAGAGGGGCACATTGGACAAACTGGAAGCTATAATGGACAATAGCAGACACCCTCTCCAGCAGCTGCGGCAGTCGGCTCATCTCACTGCGTTGCTGCGATCTATCTTTGCATGTAAATTCAGCCATATAAAATCTGTAGTAGCTGAGGCAGTTGTTGTCTAAAGTTTAGAGAAGTGAGCTTCTCTAAACTTGTTGGTTTGATCCTGGAACCGGCAGCATAAATCTTTCTCCTCGACCAAGATCCCACTGTGGTCATACTGGAGAGTTTTCAGCAGCTCATTTCAAAGTCGTCGATAACCTTTGCCTCGTCAGTGAATTTCAGCATCAGACACAGATGAAAAACAACGTCCTTTCATGTCGGCATGATACACGCCCGGTCGCTGTTACTGTTTAATGGTGCCCAGCAATGTCAAGGGGAAACACACGAGGACAACAACTTAAGTTAAGGGAGTGTAAGTCAAGTTGGACAGGAAGGAGGGATGGTGGATGAGTCCAACAACTTCACCTCCTGCTGTTCGCTCCCCACATGAATGTAAAGCCAAACCCTGTTTTTTTCCAAACCAAACCACATGTGTGTGTGTTGGCTAAACCTAACCACGTGCGTTTGTTGTTAAAGGAAGAAAAAACGTCAATTCGCAGTGTTGTACTGATGTAGTACCTTTATTTTGAAAGAGACTGTATGCAAACTGTACATTTCCTGTGAAAACTGAAGTGTACTTTGAAAATACACAAAGCATGTAACAGGCTGTAGCTGACACAGCATCTCAGAACATCAGGAACCAACACACCCAGGGTACCTTGCATATCACACGTCGACGTGGGGAGTCCATGACCAAACGTCGATATGTGACAAGGTCAGAGTGAGAATGTGCCATCTGCTTTATGTGCCCTTGACAAGGTTTCTTTTTTGTCATAGACAGTAGCAATCTATACCAAAATACATTAACTATAAAATCTATAAATAAAGTAATACATAAAAATACATACAGATTTGCAATGATTAGTGGGTAATATGTGTGTTGATGTTATCTAATGTCAAGTCTGTATTTGATCATGTGACGAGATGATCTACAGCAGCTAGTTTAGAAGCAAATCTGGCCCCAAGGCCTGTCATGATAGCGTGCACTGGGGCCGTCCTAATTACCGTATGCCATGGATTTGAGTGTCAGGGTGTTCCTGAAAAAGAAAGCGTTGCTCTCTAATAAGCTTTTAAGAGATTGCAGTTGTAGTTCAGCTTCATCGGGAAGTAAATCTCACACTGATTCAAAAACAGCCCTTTTGCTTTACAGATATTTTGACTTGTCAAAGCAAAAAAAAAAAAAAAGAAAGTGTTCACCTGTTCCTTTCCATTTTAGCAGTACGAGCAAGCTATACCAGTGAGATAACAGGGTTATTATTGGGGCTCTGGAACTGGCACACTTAATGGATTTCAGCCATTAAATCACTTATTTCTGTTCCACACACAGTCCCATCCAAAAAATACTAACATAGTTTTAAAGGTGTTATGGTCTGTGTATTCTTAATTAGTCTAATGCCTTAGTTTCTCCTGTTGTCATTCTATATGTTTCTGTAATGATGTGTGTATAGCTGGTCTGTAGTCTGCTCCATTCAGTGCACATTATCAGCGTACTGAAGAATTAAAAAAGAATCATTGTGAGCTTTACGTCACGATCACATTCCTCTTATATTTGTATAGTAGCTCTTCTCTTCTCTCAAACTAATCAGCACATGAATGTTAACTAACATAAACATTTCCTTTCTTTATTTATTTATTTTTGTTTAAACACGTATTCTTTTTGGCGAGCACAAGTGGAAATGACAGTAAATGGAGGGGATGAAAGAGAGTTGTCAAGTCTGTGACACATGGGAAGCGGCAGCAGCCAAAAAACACATTTCTCGCTCCGTGCCAGCGTGCCCATACTGAAGCCTCCATTTGACAGAAGTGACGCTGCCAACATCCATATTCATTATCACCATGGCTGCCACAGTATTGCTGCGTTAATTATTCATAAATGGACTCATTTGTGGAAAATTAGCCTATATGAAACCTGTACATTGCCAGTGCATTGTAAAGATACTGCAGCTGGATATGGCTGACAGAAGACACAAAATAGAAAAGAAAGGGTAATGTATATTTTAAAAATACATACATTGTTGTGGCATTTAAAGTTATTTTCAAACTGTGATTTGACCCTTAATGTAATCTACATTTTTGCTTTCAGTACCCAAGAATTCCTATTACTGATACTTCAGGGTTTTAGGTTCAATACGCATTTGCAAACTAGTACACTGCTTTATTTTCAATATACAGGTGGTCAACATTTCAGATGATTCAGGTGTAATTGTATCTGAATTGGTGCATATGACCTGTCTGTTGAGATGCCAGTTTAAGTCATCTGTCTGCTGGACGCCTGACTTCAAAACATACAAAACAGGTTTTTGTGCTGCTGCCTTGTCAGTTTGTTCATAGTCTACCCATCACAGCAGTTACACTCTTGATCTGCCCACATTTTTGACTTTTCTCTGAATTGCTTGCATGTTGATAATTTATCCAGTGAGTTATTTATTTCTCTGATGGACAAATTACAACCCAATCGCCCAACACTCTTTCTGATGTTATGCAACAATGCCACAATGCTGTGGTTAATGTATAGTTAGGTTTAGGCACAAAAACCACTTGGTTGGAGTTAGTAAAACATCATGTTTGGGCTTAAAATATCTGGTTTGTTCCTAACTAAGACGACTGAAAATGTCCCAACTACTAAAAAAAATACCCTGGTTTGGTTGCCACAAGCACACCGAAGAAATGTCCAGATGTATCCTGAATGAAATGCTGGCATTGTTCATTTCTGCAATCCCCAGATATGTTACATACACATGATACACATGTCTTAGATGTGGATTCAAAGGATAAATATGACAGAAAAGTTTGGCAAAGTCTACATGTGAGTGTGCTTTTACTGTACAACATAAAATAAATAATCTGAAATGAATCAAAACCAGCTCCCCATGAAGTGGAGCTTTGTACGGACAAACTGTTGCAGATATTCAAATGAATAAACACAAGGATTTTGTCCCTGAGCAAATGTTTGCCTGAATAGCTTTGAGAAAATTAAAAGGATAAATAATTTAAGAAGTCCACGTACACACTTTAATTTGTAAAAAGATTCTCTAGAGACTGCACTACAATATTGTCATGTCATTTTCTTAAGGATATTATGGTGTACACAAGGACATTTCAACCAGCCTGGGAAAAATATTCCATTAAAATGACAGTATACTTTTTAAAACAGCCTATTGCAACCTCTAAGGTTTACAAAACACATTATATAATTTCGTACAGTCTCTACACACATTGAAGTCATTTCTCTAACAGTGGTTCTTCTGGATGGAATAAAGGGACCTCCCATGTTTTATTTCTCACCAGGGTCCCAGCAAACACAGGACAGTCTGTTCTCTCCACAGGTCAGACACACACATCCTGTGTGTTGTGCAACCTGAAAGTGAAAGATAGTGGTTTTGAAAAAATGGTGGCGAGAGAGAGAAAGGCAAGCAAACACAATAAGCCTGGTCTCATTTATCAAGCAACAAGGTAGATTTGGCAAAAACTGCATCATACTGACAAGCTACCTCCAAATAATGGGCTGACAACTCCATAATGTATATGAAACTGTCAGCCACATAACAATGGGCCAGTGTCAGTCTCGCTTTTATCCAGTGATCGAATATGCTGCGTTTTGTAATGTTTGGATACCAGAAATCCATCTTTCCCTATTTCTCTGCTAAGGCAGCAGCTACACACTGATAGTGAGCAGGGCACCGATATGTGAATGGTAAACAAGCTTCATATAAAGATGAAATCCGGAGGGATTCTTCTGCAAGCACCTGCTCCTTCTAAGATAAACAACAGTAAATCCAGAACAGGAGGGGATGTAGATTGAGGGGGAGGGGGAGAAGAATAGAGAGGGATGTATGCACTCCATGAGTGTGGTTCTCTATCATTCAACAATGACAGTTTGTGGGATGTCTGTTGTAAAATGGATAGGAATATGAATAGAGCTCAACAACAGATCTTTTAATATCTTAAATGTGGCCTGAATGGCTGCAGTGAGTAGCCAATGGAATGACTGTTGTCTCGTTTATGTGCTGAGTTTTTGAGTGTGAACAAATCAGAACAAATACATTGTATAACAGGGGCTGTGAGGAAAAGTTTACCCTTACGGTTTTCTGTCAGAAAATGACTTTTTGGTTACGTTTAGGGAAAAATTTTGGTGTGGGTTAAAATTAATAGATTTCTGACAGAAATGTCTTTCTGAAAGAAACATCTTCCATGTGCCAAATGGGTCCACCAGTGTCGTTAGCCACCAATGTCATTAGACGTTGATATTTGGTTGAATTTAGGTTGTGATGTCGGGTGACCAAAATTTAATGTCAGGACGACGTCTAATGCCAGCGTCTATTTGACATAGAATACTGACGACAGTTCAATCAGGAGAGACGGAGGAATGAAGTAAAGATAATGTTTAATACAGAATATGAGTGTACAGATTAACGGATGATTTAACAGCGGTCTTTGGCTCTTGGACACCAGAGGGAGATATTTTGTGATCGAGGGACATCTGAGCAACAGCAAGATAAATCCCCCCATGGAGTCCAGACACTGCTGGTGGCTGATGACTCTGAGGCTGCTGACTGCTGAGGCGTATGAGGCTGATGAATCTGTAAATACTAGGTGGTGATGGGGAGATGGAGGGCGCACACCACTGCAGCAAGAGAGAATTACGAAAAAGAAATGAGGAGCAGTAAGATGATAGGCTGACAGAGAAGGTGTGTCGCTGTGCTATTGGTTGACCCAATTGACCTACACGGAGAATGACACCTAGAGATAGTGAGTGAGCATGCGTGCAAGGAGTGTATGGCAGAGTGAGAAAGAAACTTACAGCCTGTGCATGAAAAGTATTGTCTTCCTGACTAAAATTTTGCTAGAGCTTCATATGACATTAATATTTTGTTGATTTGAAGTTGTGTTGTAAAGTAACTTAAGTCCAACATCCTCCAAACGTCTCATGCCAATGTCATCTCCTCTAATGTTTATTTCTTTAAGATATCTTTTCATTCCAATCAAAACTTTACATCTGTCTAATGTAAGAGTCCAGCGCCTTATGTGACATCATATTGATGTCCTGTGCAAGCTGGGATGGTTAAAAAAAACCCTAAGCATTTAGTGTTTTTTATTAGCCACACTAGGGGCATGGCTCTTGGGATGGCAATGTCTTTCTGTCGACCATTTAGCCAGTCCTCCAATTTGGTCGAGACTAAAATATCTTGACAAGTGTCTGATGAATTTCCATGAAATCCTGGTCTCCAGAGAATGGATGGATGGATGAATTTGTTCATCCCCAGGGGGAACTTTGCATCACAGCAGCAGTACACAAACAAACCACCCAGTACAAACATGCAAAACCAAATGTCAAATATCAGAACAAACATAAGAGTATAAAAGTATGCAGTAACATAAGCAGAATTAATGTAATTATAAGTTAGAAGTTAAAGCGGGACGTGTTATGCAGTTTAATGGCCACTTGCAGGAAAGATCTCCTGGGTCCTGTCGCTCAGAGAAACACCTCAGGGATATAAGCCTTTGGCCGAAGACAACATGTTGTGGAGGGGGTGTGAGGCATTGTGCAGAATGCTCACCAATTTGGACAGAATCCTCTTCTCCGTCACCACCTCCAGAGGGTCCAGCTCAACTCCTCCTCCAATCACTGAGCTGGTTTTCTAATTTAGCTTGTTGAGCTTGTTAGTGTTTCTTGCCATCACGCTCCGGCCGAGCACACCACAGCTGAAAAGATAACGCTGGCTGCCATGGACTGGTAGATCATCTGCAGCATTTTGTTGCAGACGCTGAAGCCTCTGAAGTCAACTTTTTTATTTATCCTGTGAAAAATCTCAACATCTTGACACACTGACATAAAATTGTGTACAGCCTTTCATGTTACCAAGTGAATGAATCCTCAAGCACCATCTTGGGGTTCACATTTGTGGTTTTTAAGTGAAACGCCTCAACCATCATTGGATGTGTGTCCATGAAATGTGGTCCAGACATTCATGTCTCCCCTCAAACTGATTCATTATCACTGTGGTTACAATTCAACTAGCACCATCATCTGGTCCAAATTTCAATATATCTAATACTTTGGTTAATGACTGAACACATGTAAAACTGCTAATTAACAATTATTAGCATGCTAACTCACTGAACTCAGATGGTTAACATGGTAAAAAATTATACCTGCTTCATATCAGCATATTAGCATTTTAGGAGAGTGACATTTCTCCTCAGCTCAAAGCTCCATTGTGCCTTAGTACAGCCTGTTCCTGAGTCATAGTGTTGAATACCAGCCAGGAAAGGACAGCAGAGGAGGTACCTGCACACCAATGCAATGGGGCTGGACAGCCACAAAAAAGGTTCACAGGCTGAGATCAATGCAAAAAAATGTCAATTTATTTAGGACATACGTGCACAAAAAGAAGGGTGTTCATAGTACAAAAAATAATAATCAAAAAAAGTGAAGAAATGAAGCAGCCAACATTTCAGTCCTTGACTTTCATCGAATAATAGCCAGAAAAATGTTGTCACACTGCAGCTGACCTTTGACCTTTAAGATATGAAATGACCTGCATCACTTTATCATTTTAGATATTTGTGTGAAATTTTGTCATAATTTGTGTATCAGTTCTTGAGTAATTGGCAAAAACATGTGTGAGGTCAGAGTGGTCTTTGACTTTTTACCACCAAAATCTAATCACTGAGTCCGAGCGGATGTTTGTGCTAATTTCAAGACATTCCCTTGAGGTGTTCTTTAGATATTGCGTACATGGTAATGGGACAGAGAGATGGATGGCAACCTGAAAACACAATGCCTCTGGCCATAATAATGTCCCTATTAAAGTGGAGGCTCACCCACTGACTTCTCTGATGGAGTTTCACAAACCAACAGGGGCCAATTTCACCAACATGATCATCGTGTCTACATTTGACACATTTCACTTGCCATATTTCCATCCCATGCATACGCATGTAAGAGGACATGCAGACTTATCTGCATATTGTGAGCAATAATCTGTGAAATGTGTCATTGCCACCATTTACGCTCTGCATGTAAGCATTGCTCACAAATTGCTTTGGCGAGATGGGTCCCGGATCGTCCATCCTGCCATATGAGCACACTCTTCAAGCAGTGTGGCCCTGCCAGTGGCTCTGTTGGTGGAGTGACTGTGGAGAGAGATGAGGTCACTATAGCAGTGTCTTGGTTTATACGTGCTCCTTGTCTGACGGTACTTCTTGGATTCCAGGTCAGTTTTCAGCGCTGGCATGAACAGCATTCATCTCTGCTGGGTTTATCACAACAGGACTCTTATTTTCCTCCAGGTTACTCTGTCTGGGTGGATAGTCGTGTTCCTTTTCTCTCCACCTGATCAGATGAATAAAGATGTGTGTTGTGAACCGGAATGTGTGTTTCAGCATTCAGCACCATCGATTCACAGAGACCCACATGACCTCTCTCTCAACCTGAAATAACCTTGCTGACTTGAGTAGATCAGCTTGCTAACTAGAAAACTTATTTATTTGTAAAGTTATGGACACTACATAAAATTAACTGCATCTGTTGTGCCTCTGGTTATTATGTCACACACACAGGAATTTAAATTAGAATAAGAAAGTCGTAATTGTCTATTGTTGACTCATTCTGATGTTTTACAGCTCTCTTTAAACTTTAATTTAATGCAAATGTGCAAAATACTCTAGGTGTAGAAAACAATGACACCATTTCTATATTAGCAGCACTGCAGACAACTCAGATGGCACCACCTGAAAAAATATTTTAGATGCTATGTTATGTGCAATAAAAGCTGTGGTGTCTGACAGCATCATTATTTGGTCTTGACAACAACTGGGAGCATACTATTAGGTAATAAAGCAAAAAACATTTTTTGTTCCGAGCCTGCAGACACATCCTTTAGATGGCTCTTATCACAGTCTGGTGCTGAAGACTCTGGCCGTAGATGAGAATTCTTCTGTTCATTCAGAAGTCATTTAAATGTGTTTTTGTTTTCTGCGGCAAGATTTCATCTCTGGCAGCTACAATCAGATTTTCTGTTAGCATGGTAAATAAAGTAATTTTACCTAACTGACAGATTTAATAAATGCTGAGTATTAAGTCTGACAGCACTCCTGAGGCTGGAGATAAAAGTTGACGCTGTGTGCATTACACTGACTCTGCTTTTGATCTTTTTATGTGTCAAAACGTAAGATAAATCATTCTGTATTTGTCACGTAAACATAGTTTATGTGCAGAGCTGCCTATGTGTGTGTGTCTGTGTGTGTTTTCCTAGGAAGATGAAGGCATGACCTCCCCTACTTTGCCTTACTCTGCCTCTGATGGGCCTGACATTCTAACCCTAACCAAAACCAGACTCTTAACCTTACCAATCCAACCAGCGAAGGCAAAGAGTACTAGCCAGCTTGAGGGAGAGTTGGGCAGGTCATGTCTTTGCCATCCTGGGGGGAAAAAAAAAATGTTGTTTGGGTTTCTATCAACTGTTAATTTATTCACGGTAGAGGCATGGCTCTACAGATGGCAGTGTCAATGGACAGTCCAACACTTTGGCCCAGATTGAAATATCTCAACAACTATTGGAGTGAAATTTTGCACAGATAATCAAGTTCCCGTTTGGAATGAACCCGAAGGACCTTTCATCTAGCGCCTCCCTGTGGTTAAAGTTTTAATTTGTACAATACATTTGGTACATGGTAAATGGACCTGCACTTGTATAGCAGCTTTCTGGTCATACAACCACTCAAACCACTTTTTATACAATGAGTCACATTCACCCATCCACACACACATTCATGCACTGGCAGCCAAGGCTACCAAACAAGGTGCCACCTGCTACTCAGTTTTTTTAACACACTCACACACCGATGGAGCAGCCATCAGGAGCAATTTGGGGTTGAATATCTTGGTCAAGGACACTTCAGCATGCGGAGTGGAGGAGCCGGGGATCAAACAGCTGATCTTCTGATTAGTTGACAACCTGCTCTACCTTCTGAGCCACAGCTGCCCAAACTATTGTTATTCATGAATACCTACAAAACTAATGACATCCCCATTAGCCTCAGCTGTACTTTGCAATCGTTCCTAATTAGCAATGCTAACATGCAAAAATTGAGCATAGTGGTAGTTCAGACAGGACAAGATATCAAGCTCACATCCCAGCTACATCAGCTGATCTCAATCAGCCCAATCAACTGATAAAGCAGCTGACTGATGGAAGGGAGTCAGCTGATAGATCACATGATTCCTGTCTATGCAACCAACTGGCGAATCTCATTCAAGGTACACTATTTAAACTGCTCTGGCCTGCCTATTGTTGTTGCTTCAACTGCAAGCCACTTTGCAACCCGCCGCCACCCCAGCTCCTCCTTTTCTGGCTGTGTCTGACTTATCAATGTCATTTCTGTTTGTCATTGATGTTGTTCTGTTCTGTTCCCGGGGGATCTTTGCTGCTGCTCTCCCTGCCATAGGCTTTCCATGTATGTGCATGGAAGGGCAGAGGGATGTGCTCTCTCTGCCTTAAGGCTTCCATGTAGGCGTATGGAAGGGCAGAGAGGTGTGCTCTCTCTGCCATAGGCTTTCCATGTATGCGCATAGAAGGGCAGAGAAGTGTGCTCTCTCTCTGCCTAAAGGCTTTCTGTGTAGGTGCATGGAAGGGCAGAAAGGTGTGCTCTCTCTGCCCTTAAGCTTTCCATGTAGGCACGTAGAAGAGGCTTTCTGCGTAGGCCTGAGGAAAGGCAGAGGGGCCCCTGAACCAAGCCATACTGCTAAATATAATACTACAAATTGAAATAAAGTTTTTTTGATTAAAGTGACCCCGACTGAACTAAGATAGTGAACATGGAAAGTATTACACCTGCTAAACATCATTTGTTGTAGTTTTACTTTTTGTGTCTTATTTTCTATTGTATTGCTATTAAACATCTTGTGAGTCTGAAATAAACTTTGGATTGAATCAGTATGTTAGCTTTTTTATTGTGAGCATAACATGCTGACATTAGAACTCACCATTTAGTGTGCAAAGAAAACTTGTCTTGTTTGTGATATGTTTTCCCAGCTACAGATCTTATTGCAAACCCTGTTGTCCAGAGAGGACTATGTCTTTTTAATTTCATTTTTTCACCACAAAAAGCTCATTGGGCTATTAATAAACTCTGCAATTTTTAAGGTGAGTACAGCTGCAGAGGAGAACTATTGCCATAACTGTAACAGGCAGCCCTCCCAGCCACTCTGTGGCTCATTGTCATTCACTGCATGTTACTCCGCATCAAAGGTTTGACGCACACATGGATGACGTCAAATAATAAACATTTCTCTGCACAATCAACGGGAACCAAGTGGTGAAAAGAGAAATTCACCAGCTGTGCAGAAAGGGCAATCACAAAGGAGACTTTCACTTTAGCTCGCCAGTGCTGTCATTTGTTTCATGAAGTGAGCTGTGACTGATCATTCAACAGGGTACTACTTCTAAAGACAGGCATGTTGTCTTGTATGTGAGTGTGTCTTGTATCTTTTGTGTTTACATATATGTCATTCTCATATCATTTATTCAGTCATACATGTGAGGGTTTATGTACTGTTGTGTGTATTATTGTTCTACAAATAAATCATATCCTAAAAAAGAGATAGGCATGTTCCTTTCCTATCTGTAGTATGTTTGGAGCACTCCTTTCCCATTAGTGCTAGAATACTGCTGCAAACGATATTTTTCTCCCCTCTCCTGCCTGAAATGATGGCAGTGGTCTCAGTGGTGTCTCATGCAAGGAATATTCAGAGCCAATTGGAGGAAGGTAAATACTTTCTCTTGCTTTTTCCCTTTCAGTTTTTTTTTTTTTTTAAGAAAAATGCACTCCATTTATGATTGAGCATGTTTGGCTTATTCACCCTTTAAAATGAAATGTATCATCTCACTGTCAAACATTATGAAATATAAGTTGCACTTTTTGCTTAAATAAATTGTGAAGAGATGGCTGAAGATGTACTGTATGTGAAAATACAGGCACAATATTTGAAAATCTTTTTATTAATATTTGAAGACAGACAAAGTCTTATCATTGCAGCTACACAACAGTAATTTTTTATCACAATTTCCGCAGAAATGGAGTGAGCCAGGCAGAGTCGGGTTTTAGAGTCAGTAGTCTAGAGTATGAGACTGTAGAGCAATGGTGATCTCCACTAGCACAGAGAGAAAAGTCATCTTAAGTTATTCCTGGGGACCAAGTGTACAAATCTTTTCATTTCAGTGACTAAACAACACTGGGCTCAGTAGATTTCACACATACTAAGGACTAAAAACCAGAGGTGAGACTAAGTCACACATGTGCAGGTCATATGCAAGTCGCAAGTCTTAACCTTAGGGTTTTAAGCAAGTTACTGTGGTAGGTATCAAGCAAGCTAAGCTGAGTCCTTGCTATAAGTCAGGCAAGACAAGTCAAGTCATTGTTCAGGTCAAGCAAGTCACAAATCGAGTCACGTGAAATTACGATGATTTGGTCAAACGTTAGCTTTGTAGCTAACATTTCACCCATAGACTGTATATAAAGATGGACGCTATGTCTGCACTTCCTCCCACTGTACAAAAATTAAGCCAAAATATCCCGAATACAGCCACTGCCATCTTGCCCTGGTGAGGTAATCTAAGTAGTTATCTTCACTGTATCAAGTTCCCACCCATTCACCCGTCAAACCAATCTCGAGCAGCACCATTGATTGTGAGAACACTGATTAGCACATAGCTGTCAATCAGGACACCACACCCCCTTTTCATAGCATCAATAAAACCAAACAAACACTTGAACATACAGCCTACCTAAAATGACAGGAACCATGTTTGGCAAAAATTTATTTGACTGTTTGAGTTTTTAGTTTGGCCCATGACACATACACTGAAATGGACGGCCCCTAACAGGATAAGCAATTATGTAAAGTTAAAAAATTAATGAAGGATTAAGTCAGAAGTTGTTGTGGTGATGTCACTGATTTTTGAGCTGCAGACCTTGCATACTGCTACCATCATTGAAACATAATCCTTGAATCTAAAGTTTATTATTTTCGGACAAGCCCCCTCCACGATAGCTGCCTCGTGCGGTGCTGGTCTGCCGTGTCCTAGTAGTTTGCCAGGTTTGTACACATTGCACCATAAATCACCCCAATATTTTGAATAAAACAAAATCTACACATTTTGAGTCATCTGTCTCAAGTCTAAGTCAAGTCATGGATATTAAGTCAACGCTAAGTTAAGTCTTTTATTAGTGCAAGTCAAGCAAGTCTCAAGTCCTCAAATTTGTGACTTGACTCGAGTCAGATCATATAATTCATGTCCCCCACCTATGCTAACAACATACTCTGCATATTCTTCACTGATCTATACCAGTGCTTGCTTTTACCTGTAAAGGTAAGCTGCTGTTTGTGGATGTAATTTTGTAATTCCACTGTGTTTTGTATTGCTCACAAGTCCATATCAACTAATGATTAAGAGTTATTAGGCCCGTTTCCACTGAAGAAGTTCCTGGTACTATTTGGGGGGCAGGAACTACTACAGGAACGTCCTCTCGCTCGGCCCTCTCAACCGCCATGTCTCCACTGACAGCGGAGTCGGAGGAAGGTTCCTGTAAAGTTACGGGCTCTGGATATGACGTAATCGTTGCGCGACCATTTTGACCGGGGCGACGTAGGGACGTAGGGGAAAACTGAATAAATACCACACATATCAACACAAAACTGCTTTGCTAGCTCAATCAGATATCCACTGGAAAAAATATTTTTTTCATGGGCCATTTAGTGAGGTTTTTTTACATGGCGGCCGAAGCTATATGACCGAGCTAACTCTCGTCTGCTGAGTTTTAAAAATGCCGGCTATTTTGTTGCTTTCTGTTGTCGTCACATCCCTCCTTTAGTATATCCAATCAGCACCAAGTAATCCCCAAGCCCCAGCCAGGAGTCTTTCGGGGCTGTTCTGAGTACCTACTCCGAGGCAGGGACTTGTTTAGCCCCTGTAAAAGTTCCGGAACTCTGTCCTTCGGGGGTGGTTCCTGCGGTGGAGACACGCATCAACGGCCCCGAGGTTCCTGTGGTGGAAACGGGCCTATTACCATAGGAAATAATATGTTATTGGCTTTTCACACAAAATTGCTAAAAGAAAAAAAGTTTTGAGGGAGACGTTGTTGTAGTTGTAGACTAGAACCCTGCAGCTGCTGCTAGATCTTATTTTAGATCTGACCGAGAGCACCTTTAAAATGTCAAATTCAAACAAAGACAACAAATTCAATAAGCCACAGTTCATGAACACAATTCTTTTGTTGAACTCAGTACCGAGTTGTTTATTTGCTGCAGAAATGAAGTCAGTGCACAATCTTGAAATGGTGTTTATTCTGCATCTGGATCTAATTTGTTGTCTTATCTTGTTTAAGCCAATAAATTGCAAAAGGCAGTTCAGATAAGATGCAGACAGAAAGTTCAGATTTTGATCCTAAATTAAGTTAAATGTGAAAATGATTCAAATGTTTTGCCATGTCTCTTCTACCATCTGTTATGCTGGACACACTGGCCATGAGACTCCAGAGAACTTAAAGAGTTACAGTCTGACGCACTTGAAATACCTTGAAATCTGGACATGACAGATTGCATTCATTTCAGGTCAGTGGGGGAGCTTTGAAATAAAGCTGCTGTGCTGCTGACCAGCAAGG
Source organism: Epinephelus moara (assembly GCF_006386435.1). Taxonomy (NCBI): domain Eukaryota; kingdom Metazoa; phylum Chordata; class Actinopteri; order Perciformes; family Serranidae; genus Epinephelus; species Epinephelus moara. Next base: position 23,389,136 of record NC_065506.1, read on the forward strand.
CTACCAAAGGATTGTGTGCTTGTATGCAAGTTGCAGCTACCGGCAAAACATCAAAGGTCAGATCAATGGGTCCAGCTTTTTTGCAGTTTAACAGCTTACAGTTTTGCCTTGGAGAAAGTTTGAAGAATTAAAACACACTGCCTCACACAGAGCACGAAAATCACAGTATTATATTTGTGGAACGTTTAATGAAGAGACCCTGTGACTCACATTCACACACCTCTATTCATTCATCCATTTAGTTTAAAGCTAGTATAATGCTATGATGCTCAATGCACAGAAGTACCAAAGAAGCAGGATTTGCACTCTCTTCAGGGTCACTTTTTCAATGTCAGACAACACTTTGTCAAAGATACACTAGAGAATGACACCCCTGTTGCATAAGGTCGACTACAGAGAGGTACATTAATTAAATTCAATAGAAGATCTCTGAAAACACTAAAAGCAAAAAGATCTTCAATGATTTTCAATACACACGCCTTTTAAATGAGAGGTGAATAGCTGTTATGCAAGGCTGAAATTCTAGCCTCGGTGTAGGTATTTCTGTACGAGGGAGAGAAGCAGAGGCACCATGACATACAAACGTTGTGTAACAGGGTCAATATGTGCTGCTTAAATTACCCAGTTTTTTTTTTTTTTTTTTTTTTAGGAATGTGGAGCACCAGATTGCTATCTTTCGGTCCACACACGGCATTTAGGAAAGCAGTGTGTTTCTCTGCAAGTCCCTCAGATAAGCTTGTTTTAATTGACTGAACTTGATCAATAAACTCCTCCAGCTGTCTTGTTCCTTCCATCTCACCTCTGGCTCACCCTCTTCCAAACACAAAGGGAACCTCACGCACGCTGTCCCCATTCTCATTATAAACATTAGAAATGGTGTTTGAGTCACTTTTTTTTTTAGATTAAAGCATTTTGTGAAAGAATGGGAGGATTATACAGCATCAGGGCCATGTGAATATTGATTATTTGAATATGAATCATCTACATTTCTTCTGTATTTCATATGCAATGCATGATTATGTTTATGCAGTCCACCTATGGTACTTTCTCCATTCAGTTTCTTCTCCATTCTTATCTCTGCACACAGCTTTGGATGCTCTTCCTTATTTGAGTCCAGAGGGAGTGTATGCTGTTGTGTAGGTACAAAGACGATGTTTCTTAGACACCACTTTAATAGCTACCGACCTGCCAGGTTGGTTTTGTCTGTGCTGACAGAGTGCCGTTATCACGCAGACAGACTGTCAAGACAGACATCAAGTTTTCACACAATCGCCCATCAAACCGCCCCGCTATACTATCTCTCCTAAACATCATGCATCGACCCTTCCCAGTAGAAGGAGAGAGTGGTGCTACCCACACAGACACTTTCTCTCTCTCACACACACATACATGTACAGACGGATAAAATCAATGGCTACCTTCCTCCACATCAGGAAGTGCTGTACAGTAGCTGGCCAATGGAGGAGTGCACCCACTCACAGGATATTCAATTGCAAGCATGTACGAATTTGTCCTCTCTCCATCTCACTCATGTTCACATGGGATCTGCTACATTTACACATGAACCTTTGGGCAAGAAGTGCTGGTGTGTGCACACCCACACATCTAGAACCAACATAGAAACACACGGACAAACAATCGGTCACATAAAAACACCTCATGATTTGAACCACACAGAAACACTTTAAAAGCAGCTGAATTTATGAATGAACTGAGAGGAGAAGAAGATGGCCCAGAGTGCACTTCCTTCTTTTATTTTTTCTAAATGTGCATTAGGTTACTCTTTAAAAACAAACACTGGTGTTGCATTGGCTGACAAACCACTTTAATGGTAATAAAACAATTTTGTGGCATCATGGGGACAAGCAGTGAATATTTTACAGCTAATGGAGCAAAACTGGAACAATTTAGGCAGACAATTAAAGGATCTGGTGTTTGCCTCCTGTAAAAATAGGCTACCATTTTGCTCTTTGCACTTTAGTGATATATGCCGCATCTTGTGCTATATCTGTGACATGCCTGGTGCTTCCACATCCTTTCAAAATGAGACAGAATCAGGTAAGGAGCATGCAATTGACTGTGCAGTTAACATGAAGGATTGTAAGTGCATGGGGGGAGGGGGACTGAGAATATTAACCCAAGAGCCTGAGTCCACCCCCTCCTCCAGGCCCCATGTTAGACATCACCAAGAGAAATCCGCTCATTAGGACAGCGAGAAACACATATATCAAACACAGATAGCTGTCAGTTCTCCTCTGGGGGATCCGGCCGTGGAAGCAGAGAAGACAAGATGTGTGTCTTAGGGCCATATGTATATACAGTGCATGTACAGTATGTGTACAGTCGGCCTGTCTGTGTGTGTGCGGTATACTATTTATAGGAAAGTGGCACACTGCTGTTACATACTGTAACCTAGGAGTTTGCAGGGAGAGGTCATCATGGAGTTAAAATTATTTCGTTGCCTGAATTCTATAATACACATGTAACATTTTATATTCATCTAAATATTTTCTACACAATGTCCAACTGTGTTAGTCCATTCTGGTGATGTACACTTAAGTAATGTCCCATTCATTTCCACAAAGGGTATTTTCAAGGTCATAGGATGAATTTATTGTAACATCAAGTTTTAAAATCACTGGCTGTATAAAGATAATGGGCGTAGGCACCATGATGTCACCTACTGGTTTGTGGAGTGTAAGGATCTATAAAGTGTTGAAGGCAGGGCCCCGTTCATTCCTATGAAAGTTGCTTAGACCATTTGAGTCTTCCACATCATGGGGCCGATAGAGCAAGTTCAGTAGAGACTTCTGGGGGCAGAGCAACTGACTTCCTTTTAAGCCCTCCTGTAAGTTGAACAGAGATAAAATGATTTAATCACGTCATTATTCTAGATGATAAAATGTTATTAGACCAAGAAGATCAAATCCTAGTCATTTTGCAGTGGTTGTGACACTCACAAACATTCATCCACTGATTTACAGACGTCTCTTTCACGACGCAAGTCTATGGAAAAAAGTCTTTTGGGGCTCAATGGCATCACATGACAGATCTGGAAGTTGTAAATACACACTCTGCCTGCCAATATAGTATGTCAAATGCAGTTTGCCAAAAATACCAGGATATCCAACTACATCCAGTCCAGTTTTGCAGTATGCAAGCCAGCTTGCTTTTCTGTCTATTCTGACCCACAATTCTCTGCACAGCAGGCAATACATCACGTTGACTGAGCCTCGAACAGATGACAGCTTGACAACTTGTTGAAATCTGTCAGAAGCGATGAATGACGAGTGCGCATTCAAGTAACTGATGACCAGTCTAACAGTAATAATAGGAACATTGATTGTTTAAGTGAACAAAATGTTCATAAATATTACAGACAACAAAAGGACATAACTATAAAAATAACAGTGACAGAGAACTTCAGATATAATTTCACTGTCATAAATATAATCTCACTATATAATAACGAAAACTCTGTGTGTCTGTCTGTCTGTGTGTTCCACATTTTTCTCCACACTGACTTGATCAATCCAATCCATGTGAAATTTGGCACAGTGGTAGAGGGTAATCGGAGGATGCGAATGAAGCAATATTACATCAATTGGCCAATGGGGGCGCTTTAGCAACTGACTGAAATTTGCCTCAAGAACCCATAATTTCCAGTATAAAGATTTTCCGCCATTTTGAATTTTTTGAAAAACACTTCAAATCGATCTCTTCCTAGGAAGTTTGACTGACCTGCATGAAACTTGGTGAACATAATCTAGGGACCAATATCTAAAGTTCCCTCTTGGCAAAAGTTGGAAAACTTACTAAAACTGAGCTTCTATAAGGCAATGAATATTGCGGAGGGGGTGGCTCATCACATAAAGGTGTATAACATCTCAAGGGTTTCACCAATCACCACGCAACTTTGTAGGCATATGACCACACATAATCTGAGGGGACCCCTCCATTATTGACCCCATCAAACAAAATGGGGGCGCTAGAGAGCTAATTTCTTATCTAGGCCTAACTGCCATATCGATTTTTACTAAACTTGGTAGATATGTAGAACAGGACGCCTCAAGGTGACTGGAGAAATTTAACTCTAATTGGCAACTGGGTGGCGCTATAACAACAGAAAAATGCTTAAAAATGGCTAAAATGCGACCGATTGCTGTGGCTCCCCCTGTGGCCGAACGTTTTTTTCTTTTTCTAAGTTTTGTTATGATTAAGTCACGGTATGGTATGTTGTACATAATCACGGAAACTGTCAGTGTGTCATTCTGTCAGTCAGTCATTCTGTCTGTCCCACGTTTTTCTACTCACTGACGTGGTCAGTCTATTTGAAACTGCACATGGGCATTGAGGATTGGCATAGGTAGAAGGTGAGAAAGCTACCAATGGGTATGGACTAGTATATTAGATTCTACAGTCTGTGCAGTTAGAGCTTTAAAGTTAAACTGAATACATTGCAAAGTAACGACAGCAGAGCATTACAGATTGTTTTATCTCCAAGATATCGGATATAAAAGCACAAGGGTCAAAGTTCAGGGTGTAACGTTATGGGTTAAGTAGTATGTCCCAATTGTGTGCACACTGCATGGGAGAGTACATACTTTTAAGGGCAGCTGCAGTACCTACTAAAGGTGAAAAGAAAAAGGATGCGATGTGGAACACATCCACAGTTTTACCACTATGTTAAATTGGCTTCAAAGCCCAGAGCTGTTTCTGGGGGCTTGGTAGACTCCTGTTTTGAAGCCTTGATACTGGCACTTTGGCCATCGCCATCTTGGATTTTTGGGCCAGAAGTGACCATATTTGGATGAGAGGGTGGATCTGACTGAGAGACTGAGGACACTATCTGCTGTCAGCCTGTCACTCAAAGTGGCCACACCTTTAATTATGCGTAACTTTAAACCTTAAATGTGAAAGTTATATAAAAACCCACCCCCAAATACAGCTGTCATTAATGTATGGAGGCCCAAATGGCTTTTGTACCAGGCTGTAATCATGTTTATTTCTGCTACAGTCGGACATTTCAATATAGGTTTCAAAGGGGACTGACCCGCTTTTGGAGCCAACCTCAAATGGCTGTATTAAGGAACTACAGTTTTTAGCACTTTGCATTGACTTCATTTTCCAGCCCCAGAAGTTGCAGCTTGGTTAAAAATGTCCTCTGTCTTATTAATGGGAAACACTTAGATGTGCAAGATTGTCTTATTGTCTACTAAGGGGGATAATAAATCATAGGTGGTATTAGTGTCCCTGGGAATGCAGGGGAGTGTGTGACTGTGCCTGAGAAGTGTACGTGCTGTTTAATGGACTGACTGTCACACAGAAGAATACCTCTGAAACAGATGGCTACCAGAGTGGAAAAGGTCAGTGACAATCTTTCCTGTCATTTTTTGCCCTTGTGTCATGATTTGTTTTTGTTTTTGTTTTGTATTTTTTAAGGAGAAAAGTTGGCAGCTACCACTCAGCGTTGCAGACAAAAAACAGGAGCCGGAGGAGAGTCTGACACTGATGGTGTGTGATCGTGGAAATTGGACCATGATTGGTTGTAAGGTGTCAGGCTTCCCGTGCTGTGACAGAGCATACATCTTCTGTGGGACCTTAATGGTGATGAATTGTTGACTGACTCGTTGTTATTGTTGGTGATGAAAACTGCCAAGGTGGGCTGCCCTGCAAACTTGGAGCTTGATCGAATAGGTGGTTGTGAACGCAGACAGTAGTGGCATTTTTATTTGCTTCCACTGGACAACTTGCCAAAAAAAACAAAAACCTTAAAAAGAATAATAGTAATTCTAATTGTAAAACATCGAATTAGCTCTGTTTTACAAGGTGTTTTTAATACAATGTCTCTGTCATATGAATTATTCATGAGAAACATTGGATACATATAGCTGTAATCGGTACTTACTGTCAAGGCCACACTTTACACTCACATCTCACCTTTATTAATTCCACTTAATAAGACAACCCTACTGGATTTGATGAATGTCCTGCAGGGCTGAAACTGTCTTGCTAATTGTAATTAATAAAGCGACATAGAGAGCATACAGATCAGCTTCTAGATATTATTACTGCATTGTGGATTAGCCCAGAACCCATGCATAATGTGCTAACAGTTAAACCACAGTGTATAGATTTGGTGGATGAAACAGCTTATCACAGAAACAGAATCCAACTATGTGACTGTGTGATTAAATACCATCTTAAAGGATCGATTCAGATTCTACATTTGTCACATGCCATGAGTAGTCTGTGGGAGTTATTGGTTGATTGATCTGGCTAATTTATGCTGCTGAAATCTAATAGGACTGACCTTAAAATTAGCTTCTGCACAAAACAATGGCTGTGTTAGAGTGGTCGCACTAGGAGCACTTTGCAGTTAGTAAAGACAGGTGGTACTCATGGCATGTGAGTTTGTGTTAAGACCAAGCAGCAGCAGCAGCAGGACCAAAAAGAAAATGAAGCCAACCTGTAGGTGCCAATAACTGCTGTTCTTTGTATGGTCACTTGAGGCTGGCTCCAGAAGCCAGTCTGTCCAAAAAATGCCCAACTTTACAGCACAAATAAACACGTTTACAGACTGGTTCAAAAAATGGTTTCGGTCTCTGTATAATTTCCCCCTTCATGAAAACTCTACAGAGTTTTTAAATAACTCACCCATTTACATTTTATTACGGCTCAAAGTTATGCATAATTAAGAGCAGGTCACTCTGAGTGACTGGCTGTCTGCCAATAGTGTCCCTCGTTTCTCCATAGCCCCAGCCTCTCACCCAAATATGACCACTTCTGGCTCCGACGAAAGAAGTGCTAAATTCGAAGCTTCAAAACGGTAACCAATGGGTGACATCACAGTAACTATGTACATTATTTTTACAGTCTCTGATTAAAATATAGCAGCATGGTGGTGTGGTGGTTAGCACTGTCGCCTCACAGCAAGAGGGTTCCTGGTTCGATCCCAGGAGGGAGCCCTTCTGTGCGGAGTTTGCATGTCAGTGTGGGTTCTCTCCGGGTACTCCGGCTTCCTCCCACAGTCCAAAGACATGCAGGTTGGGGATATGTTAACTGGTGACTCTAAATTGTCCGTAGGTGTGAATGTGAATGTGAATGGTTGTCTGTCTCTATGTGTTAGCCCTGTGATAGTCTGGCGACCTGTCCAGGGTGTACCCTGCCCCTCGCCTAATGTCAGCTAGGCTCCAGCACTCCCCCGACCCTCAAGAGGATGAAGCGGTTACGAAAATGGATGGATGGATGATTAAAATATACCTAAAATTATCCTCTATACGAAACCATGAAACTGATCCTCCCTGAGAGAACCCAGGTAGCCAAAATGACCTCGCCCAGAATCTGCCTGAACTCGGCAGCTGAGACTCGGTATGAATGACAAATCAAAGGTCAAATCAGAGGACTCAGTTCCTGCTGCCGACACTGCCATCACTGGGTCATTATTATAGATGACCTCGGCCCAAACTCAGCATGCTAGATTAAATTAGCTGGGCTGTATCCGGTTGCTTGACTTGCCTGAGACTTGGCATGAATGACGCCCCAGAATTCAGCCATATCAGCTGGCCTGATTCTGCCTGCCGACACTTTTTGATACTTAAGTGATGCATGAATCAATTGTGGTTGCCATTGCCATTTTGGACTGGTGCTAGATTGCATCTACCATTTGACATGCCTCCTCTGGTTTACTTCTGTGGGATGATTTTTTTAGGTCTTCACTTTGTATGAAACATATGTATCCCCCAGTTTCCTTTTATTGCCTTTCTTGTGCAAATCATTATTTGTATATTTACATTTTGTAGAATTCTTAAAACTGTACCGTGTCAATATCCCATACAAAATAAAGCCAAAGGCAAAACGTATCATATTGTAGAAACCAATGGTGGAATGTAGGTAAGTACATTCACTAAAGTGCTGTACTTACAACTTTAAAAGTACTTGTACTTTACTTGAGTATTTCCATTTTATACTGCTTTATACTTCTACCCCCCCACAGCTCAGGTGTAAATATTCTACTTCTTACTTTACATTTATTTGTCATATTTAGTTACTTTGAAGCTTCAGATTACTAATACTAAATATAATCAACAAACAATTTATGATGTACTATTATAGATTAAACTACCCAGCAGCTTATAAAGTAGTTAAGACTAATTAAAAACAATAAAGAGATGAACACATGAATGCATCAATAATTATTATCAACTGCATTAACAAATTGCATAATGAATACTTTGGTGCTTTAAGTAGATTTTAATGCTGATACTTTTGTACTTGAGTAATATTTTGAACGCAGTATTTCTGTACTGTAGTATTGCTACTTTTACTCAAGTAAAAGACCTGAGTACTTCTGCCACCCCTGGTAATAGGAACACACTTGACACTTTATCTGCCACTTGACACTTTGACACATTTTTAGTCACTTTATTCATCTTGATCTAGCAATTTTATTTTTCTATTATTATTTTTTACTTTGTTTTCTCTTTTATCTTATTCTATTTAATGTCTTTTTGTCTTGTGCTGCTGATACTTGAATTTCCCCTCTGCTGATCAATAAATTTTATCTTATACTATAAACTACTACTGAGAGACCTATTATATAAATATTTGTACATTTTACAAAATTATGACTGTAAAGTTAGTTGAAATGATAAAGACGTTATTTGAACATCAGTAAAATAAACTGTGACACAGTTGCAGTGTGTTTGGGAGGTACACAGCAGCAGCAGCAGCACTAATTGCACCAGGTGTGCCTCTGATTGCTGAGGTAAAAGGCTACATGCAGCTGCAGCGCTGCTTTCTAATGCAGCCGCACATCTTTGCTTACACTTTTGCTTACTTTAATTCAAACATTTTCTTTCCTTTTTTTTTTAAATTCTTTTTTCTGCCTACGTGCCTTGCGTTTGGCCCGCACCATGCCACTGTGAGGAAACATGTATTCAACTCTTAACTTCACAACTTGTGACGACTCCAACCTGTCAGGTGTTGACCCTCAGAGACTGCAGGAGCTGACGCACCGCTCCGTCAAAGTAAGCATCATTATCGCTTTGGGCCTGATGATCACTCTGGGAAACATTGCAGTTCTCCTGGTAATTACTTCCTCCGTGGCTGGTTGGTCAAGAAACTCTCGGTACTTTCTGCTCTCTCTCACTGCTGCAGATTCTGCGTTTGGACTGCTGGTCATGCCCTTGAATCTGTGGGTGAGTCTGCTAAAGGACTACACTGAAGGGCCAGATACTCTTTGTCATGTCGTGGCCTTTTGCAATGCCACCGTCTACTCCACCTGCATGTATACACTAGCCACGATCAGTCTGGAGAGGTACATCGCTGTGTTTTACCCGCTGCAGTATTCATCTCTGATGACAAGGAAAAGGACACTGCTCCTGATTGCCTTCGCCTGGTGCTTCCCTCCCTGTCTACTGTCGCCAATCTCATTTCCAGGTGGCATTATCGAGGTTCATTTTTCGACCGCGTCCCTGGTCTGCAACCCAGCCTACTCGACAAATGTTGGATACTCCCTGAGCTTGACTTGCTTTATATTTTTCCCCTGCTCCATCATTATGACATATGCAAACCTGAGAGTGTGGTGCGCTGCAAAGAGACAGAGACTCAAACTGCGCAAGTACGACTGCGCGCGTCGGAACAGGCACAATGTGGCATCCAGAGTGCTTGTGCCTGTGATGGCAGCTTACTACACCTGTTGGACACCCTGCATGGCAGCTATGATCTACAATGGTAAGCAATGAATGGGTGGAAATAAACAATTACAAGACATGCAGTGGGGAAAAACTGTTTATGACACTCCTGTTGACAAATTGCCTCTAACATACTATAGCCTATCCAGTGTGGATATTGGTGATATATATGGATGCATGGATAGATGTCTAGGCCTTTTTTACATGCTACAACTCTCTAGAATTATGGTAGAAGTTCGAATTGACCTGCATAGTTCATAGTGAGAACATGTTATTTGGCTCCTTTTCAGACACTCAACTCAAACAATTAAATTTAGTCAATAAGAAAATGAGACAAATGTATCTAGAATCATCAGAGGAAGTCATGTCTTTACAGTTTTTTTTCCACTAACAGTGATCCCTGAAGCACATAAACCATAACACTTGTAGCCAGTGCATATACCAGGCATGCCAAACTGAATGCACATCCTCTGCTTTACACTCACTTTGTAATTTAATGACACACTTCTCGCTAGACTGTGAACATCGGTCTCTACATGGCTGCACCTTTCTGCCAATTGCCTTTCTACACTGATACATGTGAAAACACTTTTAGATAATGAGTCCACTTACAAATCAGAGCTTGAGTACTATAAATAGGCCACTAAACATTTGGACAGCAGTGGAGGCCGATATTGGACAGAGAGATGTGGATGAAGTCATATGGCCAGACCCATAAAGAAGCAGAGATTCAGCCTTATTTTTTGATTTCTTTTGCTGCACTTTATTTGTTTGAGGAGTCTTAGAACATTTTGAGGAAAAAAACATTTTACTCCTTATTTGTATTTACTAGTCCATACCCATTGAGTACAGCATACCATACCATGACTTAGTCATACCAAAAATTAAAAAAAAAACAGCAACATTCAGCCACAGGGGGAGCCACAGCGATCGGTCGCATTTTAGCCATTTTTAAGCATTTTTCTGTTGTTATAGCGCCACCCAGTTGCCAATTAGAGTTAAATTTCTCCANTGCCAAGAGGTAACTTTAGATATTGGTCCCTAGATTATGTTCACAGAGTTTCATGCAGATCGGTCAAACTTCCTAGGAAGAGATCGATTTGAAGTGTTTTTAAAAAAATTCAAAATGGCGGAAAATCTATATAACCATAAGGTATGGGTTCTAGGCAGATTTGTTCCTCATGAGGAGAGGCATCTCTGTGCCAAGTTTCATGTCTCTACGACATACGCGGCATGAGATATGCCCATTCAAGGTTTGCAATTTCAATCGGTTGCTATAGCGCCCCCCTTTGGCCAATTGATGCAATATTGCTTCATCCGCATCCTCCCATGACCCTCTACCACTGTGCCAAATTTCACATGGATTGACCAAGTCAGTGAGGAGAAAAACATGGAACAGACACACAGAGTTTTTGTCATTATATAGTAAGATAGTGTCTTATATTGGGAATCTAAGAGACAACCAGCCGATGTTCACATGGTAAGATAGTGTCTTATATTGGGAATCTAAGAGACAACCAGCCGATGTTCACATGTATGTTGATATTGCAGTATTTTTCATGCTTAAGTCAAATTTCTGCATTCAGAGGTAGCAACTGCTTCAAAAGTTAGTATTTGAATCTTCTGCAAGATTAATTAGCTTTCTCTTGTACATAGGTTTAATGGCTATTCCCCCCTCTACAAATGTCTCCATCCATTTCAGCTTTGCCTGTGCTGAGAGACATAGCCGTCAAAGTTATTTATGTAATTCTGGGCATGAATATACTAATCCAAGGCCAGTTTTATGACTCAGGCCCTTTTCCTCTGTCTTCGCTCTCTCTCCTTTTTTTTTTTTTTCTACTTTTTCTCATTTACCCCAACCACGTGCTGTCTCGGAGTAATCAAGACCGAAAGTGGAGTCATAGCTGCATATTTTTAGAAGTGAAGACCTTTTCCAAAGAGGGCTGTAATTCATCTGATATGGATGAAAATCCCCGCAAAATGAAGCTGACAGTCTTAGCTTAAACTTCAAAGTGTGCCGCTGTCCAAACGACAGTGAGCCTCGCTGTAAAGTGGTTGCTTCCCCTCCACCAGATCTACCAGTTAATTTTAAACTTTTATCTCTATCTATAAATGCTAAATTGATGGCTTCCTGTCGTCGCTGTCAGGGGAAAGATCCACATCTCCGAGGGTGATTTTTCACCTTCTATTATCAGTTGATGTATTACATGACCTACAGTTTTAAAAATACATGTATTGATTTATAGACATGATCATAAACCAGCCATGGCTAGACTGTGTTTGTTTGATTTGTGACCCTTTCATAAAAAGGTCAACGGCGTTTCCTGCTGTCTTGTGTAAGCTGATGCTGTGAGTATTTGCTCCACTTCAATCCCCCGTGTTTTCTGCCCCACAGCAGTCTCAGGTAGCAACGTACCAGAGTGGATTGAGTTTGTGGTGGTATGGCTGCCGACCTCCAATGGCTTCCTCAACTGCATCTTCTACTTCTGGATAAACCGAAGCTTCCGCAGGAAATTCCGCCTCGTCCTCCAGAGGCTAGCTCTGACCCTTTGCCCCAAACTGGCTAACACCCTCGGGTGGTGCAGCACTTCAAAGACACAATTTGTGTCAGGAATTATGGATAATAACAACAGTGTCCATGAGCGTTCGTCCAGTGTATCATCCACCTGCACCCTGTTGTCTTTGGCTTAGGACATCTGCACCTGAAGAGCACCACGGGCATGGTAAAGGGCATGGTCAGTGGCCTCTGTGCTGTTTGCTGCTCAACTGCGGCCATGTTACTGACATATCCCTACACAAGGTATCAAGAGAAAGGTATAGGTTATAAGGGTTGCAATGAGAACGTGTTGCTGCTCAGACAGGCTACGATGGCAAGCACTTGAAACATCATAATTTGAGTTACGTTGGTTATATTTTTCTTATTTTATCAATTTGCAGTGTAAAAGTAGTGTTCAGTTGGAACGCAGCCTCACTTTATAACTTATTTGGATTTTTTTTTTTTTTTTTTTTACTTATGCACAGTCTTGCCAAGATTTGATTTCCTGTCAGAGACAGCCTCTTAAAACACCTTTTAGTTGTTTTATAGTCAGCCATCAACCTTATCTGTCCCCCAGAAATGCCTACAGCTCTATAACCATTCTTTTAATAATATTGCATATTTAGACTTGTTGCTTAGGTCAACTTATTTCCCTTCAAACATTTGGAGTCAGCCATTTACTTAATCACAAGAAACTGATATTTAGACCTTTATTCATGTGAGACATCTGTGACCTAACATCACTATCTGATCATCGCCACGAGCACTTTGAAGGATTGAGGCCGACTACCTCGTCTTCAATTTAAACTGTGCATCGAAGACCTTGGCATATAACAGCTGGGGGAAGTTGACCTTTAAGTCACAGCATTTGAGTGTATGCAAGGAGAAAAGTAATTATGCAGCTACACTGTAGAAAGGTCACCACATTTGTGCTAGCAAGAGATAACTCTGGTAACTTCTGAGGCTGCGGTTGTTTATTCTGAGATATTAAGTCCATTATCTTGTACTACGGTCTGAATTCAACTTGGCAATGCCCCGTGTCATCTTCGTCTGAACAGAGTTACCTGTCACAGTGACGGCTGATTTAGATTTAAGAGTGATCAAGAGTATAGTTTTTAAAAACATTCAATATATATAGATATTCAGAAGCATTTTACGCAGCTTATTTTAGCCTTTGGGTTGCTGCTTGGTGTCAACATCATTCAGGTTTGTGCAAATGGCGTCACTCTACACACACTTGTAGAAATTACTGACGTGTGTTGAGCATCAGAGGGTGTGTACCTAAATTCTGTTAAAACAATGACCAACTTAATCATGACCTTTGTGTGTATGCATTTTGTTATCTTTCTAAATTCCTAATTTTATATTAAAAAAATGAACAAATAATGTTTGATAATGTATTGATTTATGGATGATCTATGAAATAAAGCATTATGCCTTTGCACTGAGTCTTCACTTAGTCCAAATTAAGTATTCACAAAGGTATAAGTGCATGCAGACGCTCAAGTGACAAGTGTTTCCTAATCAGTCTGTATCATAATTTTCGGTCATTTGTTCTGCTGCTCTCACATTACTACAAGAACTACAACAACACAGACCTGTCAAAGGGTCAGTAAAGCGTAACATGCTCATAGTACAGGAGTGCTTCACAGTATGACAGCATGTAACTGTATGAGCTTCTCTGCCGTGTCAGACAAATCATGGTTTGTTTCCAGCGAGCATCACTCCTTCCGTATGCTGTGGAAATATCTGGGGCCAGGTGCAGAGTAGGACTGCAAACACTTCTGCAACACTTGTAGATGCTGCTGTTGAATTGTTTTTTCAGTAGATGGAATCGAAAAGCCAATTCCTGGCATTTCATGCTTGCAATGTTTCCTCAATGTTTCCCACCAATGAACTGTTAGAGCAACTGAAAGTTCACTTACATGATTATACAGCAGACCAGAAGTGTAGAGGTAGGTATACGCAGGCATACAGGGTATACCCACCTCTTTCTCTGGCCATTTACAGTATACCTACCTATCAGCCAAAAAGCCATTGGAATATATGAGTTTACCCTCTTCCTCCTCAGTTACTTACCAGTCTACCTAGTAGAACACCCACCTCAACAACTACCACAACACCACTGCAACAGACACATGGGTTTGCCATGCTTTGCACCAACATTTGACATGTTTGTCATGTTTGCTCTGTGTTTACTTTCCTCAGTTTTACATCTAATAAATTGTCTTATGATGAATCATTTGAATTGGATTATGCTAATCACTACCTACAGTCACTACCTACAGTGCCACGTTAGATAACAGGTTGAGCCAGGGTTATGGAGTCAAAGAACATTATTGAAATTAATCTGAAGATGAGAATGTAATGCATCGGCTTCTGAATAATGGATGGGCATAAATTTGATTGATTGTGTGCCTGATGAACAACAACAGAGCAACAGGTCTATATATAAACACATGAGGCCAACAACTTGTTTGTGAAGCAGCTACAAGTAGTTTCACAGAGGTAGTTTTGTAAAGAATGAGGTTAGAAAGAAACAAACCATAACAGATAGATGCACACTGATCAGCCAAAACATTAAAACCACTGGCGGGTGAAGTGAATAACATTCATCATCTTATTACAGTGCAATATTCCATTGGGAAACCTTGGGTCCTGGCATTCATGTAAATGCTGCCTGATGCACTCTACCCACCTGAACACCGTTGCAAACCAATTAAACACCCCCCAGCAGGGCAATGCACCATGCCACACCATAAAAACTGCTCAGGAATGACCCGATGAATGGGACAAAGAACTCAAGGTGTTGACCTGGCCTCCAAATACCCCAGATCCCAAACTGATCGAACATTTGAGGGACGTGCTGGTACCCCAGAAGCACCCCCATCCACAGTGGGTCCTCCTTGGACCAGACTTGGCTCTGACCCCTCAAGGCATGAACACAGGACCTCTGGGGGGTATCCTTTGGTGTCTGGCACCAAGACGTTGGCTTCAGATCTTTTGGGTCCTGTTGGTTGTGAGGTGGGATAACAACACGTCTCACAGGTGTTTGATCAGACTGGGATTTGGGGAATTTCGAGGCCAGGTCAATGCCTTGAGGTCTCTGTCATGTTCCTCGGGCCACTCCTGAGCTTTGTGGTGTGGCAGGGTGCACTGTCCTGCTGGGGGGCCACTGCTACTGAGGAGTGCCGCTGCCATAAGGGGGGGTACCTGGTCTGCACTGGTGTTTAGGTGGGTGGAGCATGTCTGGTGACATTCACATGAATGAACTCAAAATCAGTGTTTTGTTCACGTCACCTGTCAGTGGTTTTAATGTTTTGGTTGATTGGTGTACTTCCTTAAAGCTGTAGTTGGTAACTTTTATTTAAAAAATGATATTCCTCTGTCTCCTCGTTGCGCTTCTCATTGCATTTGCAAGAATCCACTACACATAAACAAAAACAACCAATCAGAGCCGAGAAGTTTTTGATGCAGCTATCAATCTTGTCAATCACTGCTCTTTAACTGCGGTCGAACTGCCAAACTCAGCAGCACTGATCAAATATGAGTCAAGATTCTGTCACTGCATTGCCTATATCCGAGTTGAGAAATAGGCAATGCAGTTACAGAATTTTGATGAATATTTCATCAGTGCTGCCCAGCTGGACCACAGTTCTGAACAGTGATTGACATGAGTGACAGCTGTGTTAGAGGCTCCGCAGCTCTAATTGGTTGTTTTTGATTAGCTGTGGTGAGGTCTAGCAAATGCCATTAGAAGATCTACAAGCAGGAGGAAGTTAAGAAGTTAACAACTCCAGCTTTAATATGCGTGACGACAATGGTTTGCAAATTAGTAATGAAATATTGATATAAGGCAGGTGTAACCACATGGGCTATGGAAAGTACTGAAGTCTAATTTGCTCAGGTATATAAAGCTGTTCAACTGACATTACTTGTACCAAAACTGGTATATTTATTAACTCATATTGATGCGGCGTGATGCAGAGCCCCAGGCTTCGGAATGTGACTTGGCTGCTAAGAAAATCTGACTTTATTTCGTGAGTTAAGTTTTTTCCTTTCATGGGTCTAAGTCCTTCAAACTAAGTGAAGTTGGGAATGTTTTTATTGTGAGAGGTGAGTGTTTTAGCGAACCTTTTAGGCAGTTGTCAAAGCTGCAAAACCCTTTTGGGATTCCATCTCCAGACAGAAAATTTGACACTGACGTTGGTTATCTGTATGCAGGCGAATCTCTGCTGCCACGGTATCACTGCGTGCCTGAAAATGAAGGTTGAATTTGATTTTATAACATTGTTTCAAGTAAATTAAATGAGACTGTGTATGTGTATTCCACGAGAAGGTGACCTTTTTGACTAAGTCAATCCACTTGTCAAGCATCATGTTGATTCCTGCAGCATCTATAAGTGTTTTTCCTCTGTTCGAGATTTTTGCCGAGCAGGTCTCCCAGGACACTGGAGTGTTGTGCATTAGCAGCCTCAGCTCTCCTTGAGGATGACTGCTGATAGAAATGACAGGCGATCCAGTCATGGGGAATGATGTCTATCTGAAGGCTCCATATACTCCCACAGATACAATATGCTTTCTCATAACAGGTCATCCTTCTGTCTGGTCATAACTGTTGCCACAACACCAAGGCCGACGTGGATGTAAAATATCTTTAATGTTCTTGAGGTTGAAAACTTAGAGAATATCTTCAGCTGAGATCTGACAAAATACATTTAAACATTCCTTACTTTCCATAACTATACAAAAAACATCCCAGTTTTGTCATCATATTGTCTCCAGACATTATTTCAAACCATCTCTTTGTGCACAGTCTTTATCAGTATGACACTATCACAGTAATAATGTTGGGTTGTTTTTCATCATTGCATAATGTCTTTGCCACCATGTGTGACAGCATTGTGTTTATTGAGTTTGCTGCTGCTCCACGCCCATGAGATAAACACGGCTGAATTCTGCGATGAATTTATTAGAGTGGGTGCACAAGTCAGATTAGCCATTTTAATATGTATTTTCTCTGTTTCTGGTAAAGGCCAAATGAAACAACTGACATAATAACATCTTAAGGTTGTAGTGCCACCTTGTGTTTATACTAAGTATGGCATGGGAAAATGGACAAGACCTTTTAAACATCAATACATGTTGCTGTCATTCTATACTACTGAGTGTGTATTTTTTCATTAGGTTTCTCCATGTTGTTTGTTGGTTGCTGATGCACATTTAAGAAACCCAAGGTAGTACTGGACTCTTTTTCAGATTCACTGATTATTCTTTTTAAACAATTCGTCAATTAACGTAATGAGGGCCTCCAGATCTTGATATATCTGGCCTGATTAAACCAGCATGAATCAATGGGTGTTGATTTGTGCTTCCTACGGTTTGCTGGTGACAGGCATTCTGCGCTGTGAGGGCTCTTGTGGACGTTGCAGATGGGAAGGCTTTAATTTCAATCACGGCTTCCTGCTCCTCTCCACAGGACAAGTAGCTGTTAGGAGCAGGCATATGCAGAACTCAAGTATTATTCACTTTGTGCTTGTATCGTACCATGAAATGGCAAACAACAAATCAGAGTATTAGTGCACGTCCACATTATCAGCTATCCGAATACAGTTTTTACATTAAACACAGTGGTTGACATTTATAAACACGAGGAGTGTGAAGATTTTTCAGTCATTTTGTGCCACTCACCTCCCTGTAAAGCATGAAAAGTGAACTTTCGTAGTGCTATTATGAATTTGTTGCCTGCCGCCACAATGTGTAACACTATTAGTGTGTTAGGGTTAGTGTTAAAGCCATTTGTTACTGGAGCTCATGGCCTTTGGTCAAAGTATGAATGAACACCCATCTGAGCTACTGTAGCCAGGAGCAGGTTTGAAATTGAACCCCGTTGTTAAATTTTTAATATCTGCGTTCCTTTCAAATTAGCACAGTGCTGTCGTGACATGCTGGTGAGGTTATACATATTTAAAGCAAAGGAGAATCACACAATGGTGGATATTTAACAATACACAACCATAATCATCTGAGACGGTGTTTAAACAGGATGATGTGCTAATGCAACAGCAGTGACCACACAGGACACAAGGCTGTGACAATAGGCAGCTGCCTCGTCTAATGACAAAGTGATGAGTGTGTGAGTGGACTTCTGTTGCTACTGCCACTACAGGTGTTAGTTGAATTAGAGCTCCAGACCGCTCAACACTTGAAGTTGTTGCCCCAGCTACTCTATACTTGTGTTTTGGGGCTTATTCCCTGTTCCCAACATCACCCTATAATTTCTCAACTTGTGACTGGTCTCAACAATAATAGAAATCAGACTTTTCTCTTGAAAGAGCCCACTGCAAAGTTCAGAAGCTTATTTCCACAAAAGTTAGTTTACGTCTGTCCTCTCTGGCCTCCATACCCATCATTGTTTTCTAAGTTAGATTGCTAGTTTCAAACCCTGCACCAGAAAGCACCTTAAATTCGGTTAGCATTTGCTAAAATTGGTTCTGTTCTTTCAATGTAAATAGGTATTAAGCATATTTTTCAGTTTGTTCTGCACCTATGACACAATTTACTGTAGGCAAGGATGTAAATTAAGGGTTCTAATTATAGCTAACACAAACATTTGTGGAGGAAATATTGGAGGGTTCAATTTGTTATTCTTAAAAGCATTTCTAAATTGTGTCATTCAGACACTTAAATTACTGTTTTAGGGCTTTCACTGTGATAATTTCATTTCCTGGGGATAATTTTAAGAGGCTGGTCATGTACACAAACAGTTTTTTTGCTCTGTTTTTAATAATATTTTGCTGTATTTGTCTGACAAATGGCACACGGAGTAAATTACAGGTTTTGTTAAAAAAATATTTGGGCTTTTTTATGCCTTTCTTGGACAGGAAAGATAAGGCATGAAACAGGGAGCGAGAAGGGATGACATGAAGTAACGGGCCATAGGATTGAATCACACCTGTGGCTGCTACAGCAAGGACATGGCCTTTGTACATGGGATAGCATGCCATATATACATACATTTATATATCTTGTTGTTCACACAGTGTATCAGTGACAAGCCACTTACACTTAATTTGAAAGATTAATTTTATTCAAAGAGACTTAATGACAGGAAATGTCAGCTGAAATGCAAAGAGATGGCAGATATTTTTCTTTAAAGTCAACCAACGAGATTTTGACATCTGCAAGTAGTCACATGTAAAAATAGCAGCAAGTTACACTCAGAAATTTTGAACTTTGGTGGATTGACAGGTGGTAAATGGACTTCAAATTGCTACGATCATTGTAGTTGTAAAATGCTTGTTTTGATAGTACTAGGAAATAAAATAGCCTATTTCAGAATATTCATTAAAAGGGGTGATTTCAGAAATGCTGTGTAAAGCTCATATTACATATTTAACAGTGTCATCATCTGAACAGCAACCTAGAGAATTCAGAGAGGGTGAGTAACTGAAATAGCTGATTAAATATGCATGTACTGTAGCCTGAAAGACACCCATCTACGGCTCTAATGACTGCGGGCAAGTCCCTCAATTTACCAACTAACAAACACATCAGACCTCATGGAATACAATTCAAACCCTCCAGTGACAGATGCTGGTTTCACTCACTCAAAACATAAAACCAAGATGCATAACGACAAACAGAGCTGTGAAAAAGCATCAGTTAAATAACAAATGGCATAGTGAGGAACGATTAGCATTTTCAAACAGAGCAATCAAATAAAAACTTCTCATCTTTCAAGGGTATTTACTCATCATTCACTGTCAGCTATTATATCTGGGTAATAAAATATTTTTGTATCATTACATACTACATAATTTTATATTAATATATGGATCAGGCAGTTTGAACATTTACACAAATTCCTCAAAACAGATCTGTAGAAAAAAAACACATTCTACCTTAAATATTCACTGATACAACATAACTCACCACTATTTTTAAAAACAGAACAGACATGAAGATTTGACACCGCAATCACATAATTGGAAAGATTATGCATTTACAATGAAATGATGCAATGCTTAACCAGATCTGCGCAGTAAGGAGTGAACCTAGTTCTTACTGACAGACAGGCAGCAGTAACATTTCTCTATTCGAACTAAGAAAATGCATCAGAAGTTATAATTCAGTGTAAAAAGTTGAATGGTCACGGTTAGCTATAACCCTGATTCCATCACCATTCTGCATCCTAACATCTCCTTCAATGTCTCCATTTTGTCTATCTGTGTAATGATGATGCGTGTATACCAGGCTGCTAATGTGATCTCGCTCTGAGCAGGCAAATGGGTAATGAACAAACAAAGACCAAATGGATCAAATGCATATGAAAAGTTTTAAGTTAAACATTAATGACAATACGCATAGTGACAAGGATATACAAAGAAACGGAAGGCAGACAATTTAATTAAGTCTCTGCCCCAACTGTCTGCTTGGTGCACGCTATGTAGATGGACGAGGACGAAAACACTTTAGCAAACTGCTCCCCTCCTTCTCTCGCTGCAGAGGAGGCAGACGCTCCTAATGGTGTGCGTTCAGGGTGAGGAGGATTTGGTCAAACATTTCAAGGCCTCCAGACGAAAAGAGTGAGATGAAAACGGGATGCCAGCACTCAAGAGGACTTGTGTTCACACATGTAGAAGCGATACATGACGCCAACGACAACTGCAACAATCGCAGGTATCAACCACGTGGTCCAGGAGCTGCTGGAAAAATAATTTAATATCAGTTATTTATTTTTTTTGAGGCAATTAAAATGGATTTAACACATGAGAAAGTCACCCATTTGATAGAAATATGAATTATATATGGTCATGGCTCATTTCTTTTTTTCTATCTATCAATATTCTATCTATCTATGACTTTGTCAGTGTTTGTATTGCTCATCTTAAAGATCATCCAAATCAATAACACAAAAATCTGTGAAAATCCCATTAAACAATTTGCAGAAAAAACACTTTTGACAGAGATTCATACACGTCAGCAGAATCATTTGCACTCTCTCTCTGTTTTTCTTCTCACTTGTGAGCTGTCCATGTTGCAAGAGGACTTTGTTCACTACAAACTACAGTGATCAATGTTCACTCGCAGCACTTGGTGAATATGAAAACTAAAATGAAACCAGTTAACAATGAGCCTGACACTCAGTGTTCATCGTCATAACTCACCTGGACTCTCCTGAGTTTGCAACTTGTTCATCCTGTAGCAGAAAAAAAGGACACAAATTAAAACCAAATATTGCATTATTTAGCTACAAACCAAAAACTTAACTGTTTTTGTTCATTTCTGTTCCAGTGACTTTTCTGTAGCAGTTTTCATGAAAAACTAGGATTACCTTTGCTGTGTCCTTTCGTCTGTCGCACTACAAAAAAAAAAATCAATAAATTAGTATTACTGCCTTCATCTGATGGCGGATAAAAAACAACACTCACTCAACAGGCAAGAATAAAAATGGGGTTAATTCTCAGGTAGTTCACAGTTGATCAGAAATTAAAATTTAGATGCATTAGTATGAAGTAAGTGTTGACCCCCCCCCTTGCAAAACTAGTGATAGAGGCACTATGATATTTTGGGGGTACTCAAAAACTACCAAGGGCAGAGGAGGCCTGATCTTACCATGGCAAGCTCCCCAATGAAGTACTGCTGGAGCATCTCCCTGGCATCTGTGGAATGACCCACATCCTCAAAGCTCTCTGTGGCGTCTGCGCCCGCCTGCTCCAGCAAAACTTCCTCACCTCCCGGATGCTGAAATCACAGAATGGGTAAATACAGTGTCCTTACTTACCCCACAGTAGAATATCATACCATTAACTTCTATGACTGATTCACCCAAAGCAATGACAGCATATTTGAAATCATGCACCAACATGCACCAATGTGACCTTTCGGTGGTGAAAAGTTAACCAAGTACATTTATTAAAACAGTGTACTTTAAATTTGAGATATTTAACTGTATGAGAGTATTTCATTTGTGTGCTATTTAAAGGAGAGCGACGCCCATTTGCAAAGTTATTATTCCTATGGTCTAAGACAGTCCTAAAATATTAGCAAACATGAAAAACTCTCTCCCAAGTCCAAAACTCAAATTTGTGATGTCATAGGGTTTAAAGTCTGGAACTGCACCACAGACAATGAACTGGGACAGATGCTAACGTCAACACTGAGAGCACCCAGGGGACTTCTCTGAATACAGGGTGTCTACAGGTAGCAGGTTACATTTAATGCTTTTTAAGACCCGTTCAAGACACCTTATAACAAAATTTAGAACAGATTTTTGGACAACTTATGTTTAACTTGTTTAAGCATTGCAGGCAAGTTTTATATACGTGGTCTTGTGCAGATGTAAGCGTTTCGTAGGAATATGGTTATTAGAGTGAGTTATGTCAATCTACATTTTGCCAACAGGTAAAAGAAAGTACGCAGTAAATGACAGTATTATAGTTTTTAAAAGATTTGTAACATTAGAAATGTGAAACTTTTACATAGAAAGGCTTCACTCATTTTCACAAAAAGACATTTAAAAATGGATAACTAACTAACCGACTACTTAGTGACTTTTAAGGCCTTATCTTTGTAGCATTGAATTTAAGACATTTTAAGGACGTGCAGTCACCCTAGATTATATGAACTTGTTCAAAAGCACATGCCCCATGCACAGCGCATAACTTAACTTGGTGCAGATGGTGGCAGGAAACATCAGCTTGATAGCAAATAAGCAGATACACCATGGTGTCTTCTTATTTGCTATCACCCTGGATTATATGTGTACTTTTTCTGTTTCAGAACACCACAGTAGAATAAGGCTCATTTGGGTATAAAGACGAAAACATAATAGTTCTTTGGGTCCACAAAATCAGGCTCCCATTCACTGTCTGTGGAGCAGCTCTTAACTTTATACCCTATAACTTCATAAGTTTCCTTCTCTGGTTTCTGGCTTTGAGAGAGTAGCTCATGTTCACAAGTACTGATTGAACTTTTCTAGGCCATGGAAATAACATATTGGAATTCTTAATATAGGAGATGTCACCCTTTAACACTTATACACACCACAACTACATTTTAAAAGGAGATATTGTACTTTTTTCCTGCAATACAATAGGCAGCCAAAGCCGCCAGTTACTTTATGGATTGGGATTTATACATGCAAGTCATGAGATCAGCTTATAAAACACAATGCATCCTTATTAGTTACTCAACTGTATTTAAAATGCTTACAGTTAGCTCCACTGCAAGCTCCAATCACATTATATATTTTGCATATTGGGTACTTAGGGCTACTTTTGATAAGTTTAGAAAGTTAGCCAATATTTTCATCATCTATAAACTTATATTGCAGAACTAGATTGAGTTTTTTTACTCTGTGGCATGACTATCTCCAGACTGGTATTTCTACTGCCACTTATTACAGTGGTGCATATTGTTATCTTGTCTATCTAGTTGTATAGGCCAACTTTAGCGTGTCAAGTGTCAGACTCTTATCAGAAACAGGATTAACAGGATGTAATTTTCCACCATTAACCCAAGTTGTTACAGTTACTGCATGATTGCCAACAATATTGCTGTTAAGGATAATATTATATGTGTATACAGATACATTTCTGCTTACAAGCAACAGCAGTGTTTTTAAATGGTAGGCAAACTTAGCTAGCGTTAGTTGTTAGCTAATGTTAGCTAAACATTAACGTATAGTATAATTAATGTTGCCAGTCTGGTTTGCGCAAGAGAAACGCTAACCTAAAATGGCTTGACCTTGTTTAACCCCGAAGTTACTCAAAATGTAAACTTTATACTTTAAATGTCGGACATTTCAATTGTTAGTTAACGACCTGAGCGAAGACAGTTGGCAAACGTGACACGTCAATACATAATCAAGGCTAACAATCGTTTTGTAAATCCAGGAAGTAATCGTAGCCCAGAGAGGAAAGCAAAGGTGCAAAGCTCAAGCTTTAAATATGTCAGTAATAGTGCTAAAGAAGTTGCAACCAGCTGACAGAGAGTGTTTCTTACCTCTTCAAGGAAACCTGTGATGTCATACACTTTATCGTGGATGATGAGCCATGTGTCACTGCTCATATTATGCAGTCTTATCTCCTCTAATGTGTAACATTTCATACCACCTTCTACTGTCTCGCCGTTTTCCTCAACATTGGCGTTTTCAGTGGGTTCACAGCACGTGTTAATGAGGTTGTCGTTAATTTCCTCACCCATTTTAACGTCAATGCAAATAACCTAACACTGGCTATATCGACAGAGCAGCAAGCTAACGTTAGCTTGTTATCCAGGTCTGGAGGTAACGCCAGCTAGCAACGTCTCAGAGCAGTTTCCACCCCGTCTGAATGAGGCCAATTGTGCTCATAGAAAGCTCCTAACGACACCACAGAGGCGAGGCGTCATTAACAACCGTATTACCACACAAATGCTAAACAATGATGGGTTACGAAAGAGAAAAAAAACACCCTAACCCGGCACATCAGCAGACATGTGAAACAGACCAATGACATCCGTGTTACTTTAGCATGAAGCGCAAACACGACAACGGACCAATGAGATGGCGAGTTTCCTGTTGGCGACCAATCACAATCGACCACTTGATGATCATGAGACGAGGAAGTGTGCTGAGGTTGTCAACTGCGCGCTGTCATTGCGCATAAGATTGTCGTTGCCATAGACATGTTATTTAATGTGGACCTGTTTAACATTTTATGACCTTTACTTTGTTAAGGGATATTTTAAAGCATTGCAATTATGTTGCACTTTCAGCTTCAGACTAAAGCAAGCAATAAAAATATGTTTGTCTGTTATTAAAAAAAGGGCTGGCAAATGTTGTCTTGTAATAACTGATGATGTAATATAGTAATTTAATATTGTCTATTACATTATGTGTAATACATTTTAAATATTAACTACATTCTGTTAACTCCCAGACAACCCTTGAAAGAAATGCGTATCTTCACATCATCTTTTTTTTTTTGCAAGCTTTTATTTAGGTTATTATGTGTATTTTCTTTTTAGGAATTAGTGTTATTATTGTTATTAATTCCCCCCTTTTAAGAATAATGATAATAATAGTACATTCTTATTTCATTTGTTTTTATCATGTATTGCTTGTTTTTATAGTATGTAATACTTAATTATCTTATGTGATATTTTATGTCTGTCATGTATGATGTGTCTTAAGCACATTGAGTTTACACAACTAAAATGTGCTACGTAAATAAGGTTGACTTGACTTGACTTAATTATATTACATAAGAACATTAATCCCAATCAATTAAATTTAGTTTCTTCAGTGCATAACAGTTCAGTGTTTGTCACACAGTGTAAGCACAAACTGGAGAACTGTAGTTAGTAAAAATAGAACAATAATAATAATGATAATAACTTTTTTTTTAAGATTCTAATCGAACTGATGCATTTTAATCTTAAATAATATATGGCTAAAACACTCTCTGTATGTTATTTGACATTTTTACAAATGGCAGCAACATGCAGCGGGTGCTTCTTTCTGTACTGATAAGAGGCCCTGTGAAGCATATGTATGCAACTGATAAACAGATATGTACGTTGCCCATGGTTCGTAGTGTACTTAAGTCTGGATTTCAACTTCTCAAGGCACATTCAGGAATGTATTTGGCAAAGTCTTCGAGGAGACTTGTCTCAGGAGGAATTTTAAAAGAAAATACACTATTTTCAGTAAGCAGCATAACTTTTGGTGCAACTAACCCACCAGATAAGAAATCTCTCTGCTCATGCAACAGCAGTAAAAGCACTACATTGGTTGTACAAGGTTCAAACCCTGTCCCCACCCCACCCAAACAGAGTGCCTGTATACATACATACATACACCATTCTTAAGTCTGAACGTAATTTGCTCAACTATAACTTCCCTGGTGTGACTGACAGCAATGGTCAGGAATAAGGATTTGAACAACCCATTATGTTAAATATCATGAATTGTTTATTCCTTTTCTTTTGTCATTTTTCTGCAAACCAGTTTACAGCTCATAGTCAGGGTTGGAAATTAATTTTTTGTCCACCTGCTTCTGTGGCTGGTGGATTCCAAAATGTGCCAGCCACTAAACAGATTTCCTGTGTTTATTGGCTGGTGAGTGAAGCAAATCTAGCAGCCACTTGGAGATTTTACCTGCATTTGGCTGGTGGCCGGTGCTGATTTCCAACCCGCTCACAGTGCTTTGCTTGATCATGAGGCAGAGATACCACTAACTCTTCAGTTTTCTGAGGCAGCTGGCATATTTTCAGCTATACTGCCCAATACACTTCTACAATTTAAACGTATGAATAATATTTAACAATGGTGTTTCTTATCTCAGTTGTAGACAGATAATGTGGTTAGAGTGGTTATAATTTTACAGGGATAGTAAGTCATGTGTGTCCTTTGTACGTCATTGTACAAAGGACACACTGGCCCACCCTGGATCCAAAGGTGTTAGCCAACTATAGACCAATATCTAATCTTCCCTTTATGTCAAAGATCCTTGAGAAAGTAGTCGCAGACCAGCTGTGTGATTTTCTCCATGATAATAATTTATTTGAGGAATTTCAGTCAGGATTTAGAGTGCATCATAGCACTGAGACAGCACTAGT
>NC_065506.1:23417306-23431739 GCF_006386435.1 Epinephelus moara
GATCTGTTCTGTACGACATCTATTGCACGTCTGTCCGTCCTGGAAGAGGGATCCCTCCTCAGTTGCTCTTCCTGAGGTTTCTACCGTTTTTTTTCCCCGTTAAAGGGTTTTTTTTGGGGAGTTTTTCCTTATCCGCTGCGAGGGTCATAAGGACAGAGGGATGTCGTATGCTGTAAAGCCCTGTGAGGCAAATTGTGATTTGTGATATTGGGCTTTATAAATAAAATTGATTGATTGATTGATTGTGTGTTTTGAATTCAACAGTTATTTGTCCTGTTCAATAGAAACTGCACTCACTCTGCCAAGTACATACCTAAATGTTAATTCCTGGTGTATAAGCCCTTCATATTTTTAGAATGTCTTCTTCCCATTGTCTTTTCTAGAGATAATATTTCTTTTTCTTAAGATATTTTTTGGGGCATTTTGCCTTTAATTGATAGGACAGTCAAGTGTGAAAGGGGGAGAGAGAGAGGGAGTGACATGCAGCAAAGGGCCACCGGCTGGAGTCAAACCCAGGCTGCTGCGGCAACAGCCTTGTACATGGGGCGCCTTCTCTATCCACTAAGCCACCGACACCCCGAGACAATATTTCTGACAGCTATAAAGAATCACTTAAAAAAATGTATCAAAAACATTTACTCTGTATTGGGGTAGGATTGCATGTGCTATGATTTCTAATTATGCTCTCTCAAAATGATCCAAAAGGGGGTAGCCTGCAGCAACAGGGATTTGTGGATGTGAATTTACAGTTTGAAAAACATTTTTTACTTTTAATTTATTTCTCTTATTAAAAACCTACCTCAAGTTGGGAGGTGGACAGGGGAGACATGAGGACCTGAGCTGGCTCCTGCCTTTATTTCAGCTCTGATCTGCTCTGTGTAATCTCTCTTTGTATCATCTCTTAGACTTTAGACTATACACCATACGACTTCAATTAGTAGCCCATGCTGTTATTTGCTTAAATCACTAAAATCAACAGGCCTATATTTGGAACAGGCTTCTATATGGGACAGGCCTTTAATTCCTTTCACACAAAACTGCCGCTCACCCAGAAATACAATCAAAGAGTTTATTTACACCAGTATGAATATTACTTGTTTAGGCTTCAGATCATATATCAGTTATGAATCATTCATTTGATCTACCTTTGATGGACAGCACATAAGAGAGAGAGAGAGTTACAACACCTGAGGATTATGGCACCTTGCATACCGACACAACACCACTTCATTATGTTAAAACAATACTCACAACTTGGATTCATTTTTATGAAAACCCCTTTTTAATTCTTTTGATCTGAGGACCCTTACTGACTAAAGGTATATGAAGAACATACAGGGTAATTGAGGAATGGACACATCATTTGAGATAGCCAACAACCTGGTTTTGGACATCCGAAGAACTTGTAATGAAAAAATTAACTGCTTTGCAACTTGACCAGGCATCTTATTGAGACAGGCCTTTCTTTGTCAATCTGTGTAGCCACACCAGGCTAGTAAAAGGGACTGGGCTTTAATTGAAGTTGTACAGTATTTTGCACGTTATTTTTACTTTATTGTTCTTTTTTACTATTTTGCACCTTATTGTTATTTTAGTTGTTTGAATATTTGTACTTCCACTATGTATTGCAACTGTTGCACAAATAAATTTAGTTGAATTTTAACTTATTTTACAGTCTCTGGTTTTATTAATTCACTGCACTTTAGCTTTTTAAATTTAATATGTGGTTTCTTTAGTATTTATTTTTCCCATTTTCTGCTTTATTCACTCTGTGTGAGTATACAGGAAACACATATCTAAATTATAGATTTTAATAATATCTAAATGCTGTGTTCTTCTCATGCCTCTGTCGACACAACCTATTTAAATAAAGTTTCACCGCATGGAATTGTGGGATTGCAATGGCTGCTCCCTTGTCTGTAAACATACGCGTTGTATTTACGAAAGCTGCTGTGTAAATATTTTCCATTGACAGCTACAGGTCCTTCACTTCCTGGACTACTTTCCTGTCCATGATTTGACTCAAATCTTTAACTTAATGTGACAGTTTCTGTGTTTTACACGCAGAGAAACAGGCGGCAGTTTGCCGCAGTTTGCCG
This sequence comes from Epinephelus moara, assembly GCF_006386435.1. NCBI lineage: Eukaryota > Metazoa > Chordata > Actinopteri > Perciformes > Serranidae > Epinephelus > Epinephelus moara. The sequence goes on from NC_065506.1 coordinate 23,419,406, forward strand.
CCCGGCCTGGTCCGGACTGAACCTGATAGCTCACAGGCTAGCTGCTGCTAGCTGCTCCGTCTGAGGTACGTAGTTTCATGTCATTTATATCTATCTGTTATGAAATAAGGGGAAGTAAGGATTTACTTAAAGATGCTGTAACGAGTCACAGTTAACTGGCTTAATGTTTTTCGGATTAACACCACGTTTCCTCTCGTGAAACACATCAATATTTCCCACTGCGTTTGTAGTGTGTAATATTAAAATGTAAAACAACATGACAGTTGACGTGAAACAGAAGACAGAGGAGCTGCTATGTGCCTTTGTCTGACACTGGAGTAACATACGAAGTGTTGAGGTCACAAATGGGGCTACTGTTGTTCAAAAAGATGACAGTATAGGCCTAGATGTTGTGTGAATGAGTTGGGACTTTAGGTTGACTAATGTCATGGTTCTGAGTAAGTTAAAAGATGATCAGACGTTGTCTCTTTGAGCTTAAAGCAAAATTAGATTGAACAATAATGAATAACTGAATAGATACTTGTTCTTATGTTGGATAAAGACAAAGGGCTGTGACTGAAGAACCCAAAGTGTAGTGCTGACTTCCTTATCAGACTGACAAAAAATATTTGACAACAACAAATTTGGTTACATGTTAACTGTTAAAGTGATTTATTAATAAGAAATAGCGAAGAGTTTCTTGTTTGTGCTTCTCCACAGGAAGGATTTGCTGCTATTCTCTATTTTAGGTCACACAGTTAGTTGATTAATAAATCAGTTGATTGACATAAAGTTCATCTGCAACAATTCAGTTGTCTGGATTTGTAAGCAAACATTTCTAAAAATTTCACAGGATCTAATTTCTCAAATGTTAATGTTTGTTTATGTTTTTAGGTGTCTGTGATGATAACCTGAATATCTGTGGGTTTTTGACTGTTGGTCAGATAGAGCAAGCACCTCAAAGAGGTCACCTTTGACTCTGGGATCATTTTACCGACATTTATCGGTATTTTTTTTTTTTCTGCAAAGATTTGTTTTCATTAACAGATGCTCAAATCACAGCACAGGAAAATATCCAAAAACATAAGGAAAGAGGCAAAGAACAAAAACCAAACCAACAAACAAAATAAATGCACTATAAAAACAACCAAAAGAATAAAATAAAATTAAACATAAGGATACTATTCCTTAAATAGTTACAAAGGGAATGTACTAAAACTGAACCTTAGAGACATATTGATGTACTTCATGAAGTCCCCTCACCTCTGTATAGTTCTCCATTTTCTGTCATCCCTGTGGTCTGTTACATCCCAAAGAAGGCAGATTGTAAATAGATGGATCCCAAATTTTCTGAAAGGTTGAAAAGGTTTTTTCCTCACATTATATATAGTATTTTTTCAGCTGTGCAGTAAAAGGCAAGTTTATTAATCCAGTGTCTTGGGGATTGTTGTCATGAGCAACAATTCAGTAGCTTTACACATGTTCACCTTGCACAAATCATTATATCCCCACAGATAATGGACGACGATGTGTCCATGCACAGGCTGGAAGGCACTGATCCATCGGCTCAAGTTGGTGGACTCATAGTAAAGAAGAAGAGCGCTGCTGCAGAGCCTCATGTTTTTCGGGCACCCACTCCGCGCACCTCCTTGCTGGGCTTGGATCTGCTGGCAGCCCAGAAAAGGAAGGAACGTGAGAGTAAGGAACAGACAGATGCTGGTGCCGATGAGAGAAGTAGAAAGAAGTCAAAGGTTTCCTCCTACAAGGACTGGGAGGAAAATAAAAGTGACTCAGGGTCTGATGAAGAAGACGATGATAAGGACAGGAGTGCTAAGAAGGAGAGGTAAGTCTCAGTGCTTCACACAGAAAAAACTTTTTATTGAAAATCATGGATAATGGTCCATGTTTGGGAAGTTTTTAAAACACTTTTTGTGTTTTTGTAGCCTGTGACTGTCACTGTAAGTCATTGCAAAACATAAATGAACTTGTAATATTAACCCCTCTTTCTTTTAATGTTTTTGTAGTCCTTCTAACTTTATTAGTGCACAAATATGTATACTGGGACGGATGTGTCATGTTTTATTTTTGTCTTGCCAGCAGGAAGTATCGTGTGACTGGCTCCGAGACACCCTCAAACCCCGGAGGGGTCAGTGAAGAGTTCCGACGCAGACACCAGCAGAGGGAGAAAGACAGGCGTGAGCATGGAGTCTACGCCTCCTCCAAAGAGGACAAGAACAGAGAGAGAGACAGAGAAAGGAGCAGAGATAAGGGCAGAGACCGCAGGAGTGAAAGAGGTGATTCTGAAGTTCACTCATGGAGTATTTGCTTGTATTCTAATGCAAGTAGACTTTTGGGTTTCGTCTAGCATAATTTATCCTGTAAAAATTCCAAACATATGCTGGTAATAGCTTCTCAAATGAGAGGATCTTCAAGATTTTAATTACAAAGTGGATCAAGTATTTGAAAAAAATAATGTTGCATCAGTCAGGGTTGTAGAGAGTAACCTTCCCTGTCTCTGTCTGTCAGATGAGCGTGACAGCAGCCATGGCCGTGGCAGCAGTAGCAGCCGGTCGGAGCGTTCTGAGCGCAGTGACAGGAGTGAGCGCTCACAGAGAGATGGATGGTCTGAGCGCATCAGTCGGGGAAGCAAGAGAGATGAACCCCTGACACCACAGCATCGGCCCAGAGGTAGTTTTGTTGCATTCATGTCTTTATTTAAATGTATTTAAAGGATATTAAATTGATTTACCAAACTTCCCATATTGTAATAAGTCCGATTGCCACGCCTTTTTATTATAAAGGAGGTATATGTGCTATATACATACGGTGAAAGTATAAAAATGCTCAGTGAACACAGTCTGTATTTAGAAACTGTGCCTTTAAATGATCTGTTGTGATGTTACAACTGCACTACATAAAGGTAGAAACTGCCGCTACAGTGCCGTTACAACATTGACCGACCAGAGCAGACTGGGTTTTTATGGGAGGGGGGCTTAAAGAGACAGGGACTAACACTGAGTGTTTCAGACCGAGGGTGAATACAAGTATAATCAGGCAAACAGCATTAGAAAAATTAAAGGATGTGAACGTGTTCTAGTCAAAACCACTAATACAAATATGAACCTGAAAATGAGCCTAATATTGGACCTTTATTTTGTCTTTACATAGATTCTTTCACACCCTCACGCTCCAACTGGGAAGAGGATGACAGTGGTTACGCCAGCTCACGGCATTCCCAGTGGGAGTCTCCGTCCCCTGCCCCGTCTCACAGAGAGTCAGATCGCTCAGAGCGGAGTCATCGCTCCGGCCGAGAGAGTGAGAGGAGGGACAGGTAAACAACTGTCATTCATTTTATCTCACATTTTTATTCTCCTGGCCCCAAGGTGTGAGACACAAATTTTCATATATTCCTCAGTAGGCATAACATTTTAAAAAGCAATATTTTAATTCTATTTTCTCTTAGTGTTTTAGGGTAAGTTTTCTCATGGAGTTTGAATATTTATTTATTAATATTTATTTATTTGAATAAATTCATTTGTTGCTATTTGTATTTGATATTACTACATTTCCAGCTCCATGATTTTTATTGTCATTATTATGTACGGTTAGTTAGACATGTCAGAGGCTTTTATAAACCCTCACTTTTCATTCTCCTCTTCACATTTGAAATGAAATGCTTAGCTGCTGAGAAACTAGTGCTACTTGTTTCTTCCATAACACCTGTCTGCTGTGTGCTTAGGTCAGTCAGAGGCCGTTACCCCGACGACACACCCCTGCCTACCCCATCTTACAAGTACAATGAGTGGGCCAATGACAGAAAGCATTTGGGTTCTACACCTCGTTTATCACAAGGAAAAGGTACCATTTTAAAAACAAGCCACTTCGTGCTCACATGCAGGATTTATCTGTCCGCTAACATTTCTTGTGCCGCCTCTTCTCCAGGTAGGAAAGAAGAAGGTGTGGGAGGCATTGTGTTTGATAACGAGGATGAGAAAGACCAGTGGGAGGAGGACCAGAAGGTAAGTGGCACAGTTATCCTTCATCTATGCCTCATTGAAGCTATTAACTGTGCTCTGATAATAAGGTTTGTTTTTACATTTCTAATTGTTTCACTGTTTTGCAGCAAGCTGACAGAGACTGGTACATGATGGATGAAGGTTATGATGAGTTCCACAACCCTTTCACTACCACCTCTGAGGAGTATGTAAAGAAGAGAGAGCAGATCCTTCAGAAGCAGACTCAGAAGAGAATATCAGCCCAGAAGCGACAGATCAACGAGGTACAACCACAGTGCCTCGCTGTTTGTATGCATGTGCAGGCATATACTGTAAAGGCAGGTAGTATACTATGTCTGTGTTGGAGTATCTTTGTGTAACAGGCTGTGTTTCTTGTCTCAGGATAATGAGCGATGGGAGACCAACCGTATGCTGACCAGTGGTGTGGTGCAGAGGTTGGAGGTGGATGAAGACTTTGAGGAGGACAATGCTGCAAAGGTTCACCTGCTGGTTCACAACCTGGTTCCTCCTTTCCTGGATGGAAGAATAGTCTTCACTAAGCAGGTAAGCAAGGCCCAAACAGTTCATGATCAAAGGCCTCTTGTCACTGGGTTAACTGTTTAGGATGGCAAATAGCACTAACAGAATATTAAGTAATTACTCAGTGCCATTGATGTCATTTTTTTTTGTCAGAATGATACCTTGTTTTTGATCTGAACATTTATATGTGTGTATTTGTTTTCCTGCTGCAGCCAGAGCCTGTCATCCCTGTGAAAGATGCTACCTCCGACATGGCCATCATTGCTCGTAAAGGCAGCCAGCTTGTCCGTAAACATCGTGAGCAGAAAGAACGCAAGAAGGTTGGCTGGATTAACTTACACTAATGCTGTCGCTGTTGCTGTTTTAAATTAATTTATCATCGTGTGTGTGTGTGTTGTGGCAAAATGTGGTCCTGGAGGCGCCTATTGTAGCGGGAACTAGCATAGAAGCTGTTTTGAGTATTTTCCCAAGTGTTTACATGTCTGTTTGTCTGACGGTGGTCAGATTTTTTTCAACATGATAGCCTCACAACCTTGCAAGATGCAGTCGTGAAATTTTACAGATGTGTAGTTGAGATCACAATGAAGGCAGAGATTGAAGATGGGTGCAGTTGGAGGAAGGGGCCAGAAGTAGGGGGAAAGGAAGTAGGGAAGGGGGTCCCAGTTGATTCAATACAATCCAGGGTGTTTTGATTAAATCTAGCACGTGACATAACTTGAATAATTGTGTTCCCAGGCACAGCACAAACACTGGGAGTTGGCAGGCACAAAACTGGGAGATATCATGGGCATCAAGAAGACGGAAGAGGAAGACACCTCTGGGGGCAAAGCAGTAGGCGAGGATGGCAAAGTAGACTACAGGTGACCAGACTGTCTGTGCAAATTTGGGTCTTAAATGACATTTCACATTTTCTTTTCAATATTTCATCGGCTTAACTTGTAGAAATGTAATGTCTGACCTGCCATATTAATGTCTGGGTGATTTTTCTCTGTGCTTTACAGAACAGAGCAGAAATTTGCAGACCACATGAAAGAGAAGAGTGAGGCCAGCAGCGAGTTTGCGAAGAAGAAGAGCCTTCTGGAACAGAGGCAGTACCTGCCTATTTTTGCTGTCAGACAGCAACTTCTCAACATCATAAGGTATTGACATCCCAAGCTCATTGCTTTTCTCAAATCCAGTTTCAATCTCAGTTTCCATCTAAAAAGTGTTTTACATTTTGTCAAAACTGTAATGACTTATTATTTATATGTGTTAACTTGGATCCACAGGGACAACAGCATTGTGATTGTTGTTGGGGAGACGGGCAGTGGGAAGACCACCCAGCTGACTCAGTACCTGCATGAGGATGGCTACACTAGCTACGGCATGGTGGGTTGTACTCAGCCCCGAAGAGTGGCAGCCATGAGCGTGGCCAAGAGAGTCAGCGAGGAGATTGGCACCAACCTCGGAGAGGAGGTGAGACAGCCGTCTGATGATCAAGCAAACAATAACTGCATTTGGGAATACTTAGCCCTGCTGTTGCCACCCAGCAGTCTGTGTGCAGTGTTATCGCTGATTGAAGAACCCTTGGGAACATCTAATGTGAATTAATTTGCTGTTGATATCCTGAGTATTGATTTGATCATGCAGAAAATGATTTTAGGAGTTCACTGTGTCTATTGGCAGCTCCCCGTGATAATTTGCCCAATCTTGCTTTTTTCAATGTAGGTTTGATGCAAATGAAACATTTTTTCTCACAGTTTTGGCACGTTACTCCCATCTGCATTCATTAAAACATTCATTTATCCCTCTGTCAGTTAAACTTATTAATCGGCATCTCCTGGAGGAGAGAGAAGTGTAGAGAGGCGCTCCGATAATTGCAGGTTTTCACTGATCGTGCCTTTGCTTGTAAGAATGGAAAGTGAGACGAGTTTGTGAATGTGCACAAAAAGTCTCTTTGACTCATTCATCGCATTGTAAAACTGCATGTGGGTATGACTACGGCAAGTATGGTCATTTAAATTTGAACAAGAGAATAGCTGTAACATTTAAAGAAAATTTGGGGAAGAGCCTGAAAGATTGCCTTTGTTTTCAATATTAAGGAAGTAGTTTAAAGGTATACTATGCAGGAACTATCAGCTATTGTCTGTAAACAGTATTTGCCAGTGACAAAGATGGCCAACCCAGCTTTGTCTGCTTGGCCTTTTGCTCCACTATATTTGTGTTTTTTTGGCATCATGTCCACGATTTTAGTAGCTTTCTCTACAGTCTTGCACCTCGTCGCAACCTTTCTAGAAAGTCTCGACCCCACATGCGTGCTGTGCCAAGAAACACCCTAAATATAGCAAAATAGGAAAATACAGGTGCAGAAAGCAGAGTCTCTTCAGCTTGTGCATTGCTGTTTAGTGCCTTTTGCCTCTTCTTACATCGTAGGCTGCTGCTATATAATTGTCCATATTTCCAGACAGGCTGCAGTGTGTTTATAGGGCATCCCAGATGGTTCTGGTAATCCATAGTTTCTGATTGTGGCTTGATTTAACTGTATGGGTGCAGTTGTTTCAGTGACGGACACTGCCACTCACTTCTAGTGGGTCATAAGTGATGATTGAGAGGGCTTACCTTTGTATGAGTCTATACATTGATTTATTTTTAGGAAAATCTTGCACAGTATATTTTAACTTATGGTAAAACTGTGAACTTGTTTAAAATCTGCCTGATAGCTCATGTGTCCTTGAATCTCTGCTATGAAGTTGTTTTCAATGGCCTGTACTCAAAAGTAATTAATAGGTCACATCAAGTCTCAGGGCAGCCTCAATTGCAAGTTTTATGCTGTATAACACCGCCATCTAGTGGTCAAAAGGAAAACATGACGTCCGCTGCTGACCTGAGGTTTTTAACTGAGGAGCAACAATAAAGGAAAACAGTGGAGCTGCTTAAATATTAGATAGACATTGTCAAAACTTATATTACTGAAGACATTGAGATTTGGTTGTATGTTTTTTATTTCAATCAGGTATGGTTTGTTTGTCTTTTTTGCAACCCTTATGCATGTCATATTTGTGTGTATTTGTTGTAAGCAAGTACGTTAAAAATCATACATATTTTGAGTTAATTCTACTGATATTGTTGCCTGCAGGTGGGCTACGCAATCCGTTTTGAGGACTGCACATCCGAGAAAACATTGATCAAGTACATGACAGACGGTATCCTGCTCAGGGAGTCACTGAGGGAGTCGGACCTGGACCACTACAGTGCTGTTATCATGGACGAGGCTCATGAACGCTCCCTGAATACTGATGTGCTGTTTGGTCTGCTACGTGAGGTCAGTACCCGGCTACCTAACACCCAATCAAGACCGATTTCTTTTTATGTTATTTCCAAGACACACACAGCTGTGTGTCCAAATGATAAATTACCCAGTAAGGCTGTTGTTTCCTTTCTGTTTTCAGCGTAAACACACTGTGACGTTACTCAACTGTCTCTCTTTTGTCCTCTGTTTCCCATCAGGTTGTATCTCGACGTACTGACTTGAAACTCATCGTTACCTCTGCGACCATGGACTCAGACAAGTTTGCTGCATTTTTTGGCAACGTACCCATTTTCCACATTCCAGGAAGAACATTTCCCGTAGACATCTTGTTTAGCAAGGTCTGTTTCTGTTTCTATTCTACTTTCACTTAACAGCACTACATCTAAATACATCACAGTATTGCCACTAGATGTTTTTGACAAGATCAGATCATTAATTTATATCATATTTTAAGAATTACTGCTAATTTTAATTTATTTTATTTTTATTTAACCCATATTTAACCAGGTAAGTCCCGTTGAGATCAACAATCTCTTTTTCAAGGGGGACCTGGCCAAGACAGCATAAGAAAAAATGTGTTTTGCTTCAAGAAAAGTCTATATGAAGGACAGACAGACAGGAAAATGACGTATCACATTTATTCATATTTTCACAACAATACATAGTTCTCAGTTTAAATTTCACACCATACAGACAATAAGTAAGCTGTGTAAACTGGCATGAACTATCTTTTGGAATATAACTAAAAGCTTTCTCTCGTCTGCTCTGTCAAACTTAATTACACTTTCATTGTTGTAGGGTCATTTCAGTGGTTTTGTTTTGCATTTGACTGACTTGTTGTGTTCTGTGCTGTGCAGACTCCTCAGGAGGACTACGTGGAGGCAGCAGTGAAGCAGGCCCTGCAGATCCACCTCAGTGGGATGATAGGAGACATCCTCATCTTTATGCCTGGGCAGGAGGATATTGAGGTGAGGGTCATGGCTGCTATTATCCCTCAAATAGTTGCTGCATATTAATTTCAGCATAAAGCACTGTTATCTGATTCATGTACAAAAGTTGCTGTACAGGTAAAGAAGTAGTTTTTGCTCTCAAAAAGACAGAATGTAACCTGTCAGTTGCTGGCCACAACAGTGCAATAAAGCCACAACGATTTAGTCGATTAATCAATCAGTCATTAAAAGAAAATTAATCGGCAACTATTTGATAATCGGTTAGTCGTTTCAGGCTTTTTTCAAGCAAACATGTCAAATGTTTGCTGGTTTCAGCCTCTTAAATGTGCTGCTTTCTTTGTCATTTATGATAATATATTAAGAGTCTTTTAGCTTTGAACTCTTGGTTTGACAAAAGAAGCAAATCGAAGATGGCTTTGGGTTCTGGGAAATTGTTTTGAGCTTTTTTCCACAATTCTTTGATGTTTTATAGAGTCCATAAAGAAAATAATCATTAGTTGCAACCCCTTTCTATTGTCTGTTCCCAGTTGAAGTAAGGTACATTGTTGTCCTTGCAGGTGACATCAGATCAGATTGTGGAGCGGTTAGAGGACCTGGAGAACGCTCCTCCTCTGGCTGTGCTGCCCATCTACTCCCAGCTGCCCTCTGACCTTCAGGCCAAGATTTTCCAGAAGGTTTGTGTCTGTAACTGCCCATAATGTTTCATGCATTTATCAACTTAATATATATGAGTCCTTGTGATAAGCACAAGTGCGAAAACAAAGCTGACTGCCTTGAATTTATCCTCTGCCAGGCTCCAGATGGTGTGAGGAAATGCATCGTGGCTACAAACATTGCTGAGACCTCCCTCACTGTGGATGGAATCATGTTTGTCGTGGACGCAGGATACTGCAAACTTAAGGTACTCCAAGGCCTCCGTCACATTATAGATGTATTTTATTATGCTGCAGTTAAATTTATACCAGTCTGACGCCATTTTTGTCTCACTCACATTGTTTTTTTCTGTCAACAGGTTTTCAATCCTCGCATCGGAATGGATGCTCTACAGGTTTATCCCATCAGCCAGGCTAATGCCAACCAGCGTTCTGGCAGAGCAGGACGTACAGGACCAGGACAGTGTTACAGGTAATGGCTGTTGTCTTCTCTCTGCATAACGTATTCATGAACACATGCATTTCTTTAAGTAACGTTATATTTTGCATTGCTAATGAGCGAGGATGCTTATAAAAACCCCTCATATTTCCGGCTTAATCCTGCTCTTACACACGCGCTCACTCAAATCTATGAAGAATCAGTTTTGGAGGATCTTTACGCTGACTGCAGTCAAGGTGTTAGAGCAGCTGTGGATGTGTGTATGTAGAGAGCAGAGGGAGTGAGTCACGCTGGTTTACTCAGCTTGCATGGAGAATTCCCCACTCAAAGACCCTTTTAGCTGTGACTGCAGGCACTCACTCACAAGCTCAAAAGCTCCATATACATTCAAATCATTCAGTAATTATAAGCACCTGCTTCAGACAGCTGTAATTGTTGTGAGAGCTTTAAGCAGGTCCTTTACTTTGGACTCAGGCACGGTGGCTTTGAAAGTTTCCCTTAGTAAATTGCAGCTTCCTAAATTTGACTTTGCGGCTGATCTACATCTTACTGCTTATGTAGAATCCAGCTGACATCTCTGACAAAATATTTCACATCAGTGTCACATAACAACATAAATATCTGTACACTTTTCTTGTTTAGAAAAATCTGATTTTATACAACATCATTCCTGGTGGCTTAAATCTCACACTCACTGTGTCTGTCTTTGTCCACGTCTGTCTCCGTGCCCTCCACCCTGTCCAGGCTCTACACTCAGAGTGCCTATAAGAATGAGATGCTGACTACCACCATACCAGAGATCCAGAGGACCAACCTGGCCAATGTAGTCCTGCTGTTGAAGTCTCTGGGTGTCCAGGATTTGCTCCTCTTCCACTTCATGGATCCACCACCTGAGGACAACATGCTCAACTCCATGTACCAGCTCTGGATCTTGGGAGCTCTGGACAACACAGGTGGGTAGTGAACAGGGGTTGGAATTATAACAGGAATCATCATATAGTGGGATAAGATCACTTTTGTTTTGTATGTAATACATGACCATGACCTTGTTAATAGACTTTTAATTGGCTTGTGCTTATGAGTGTTATACCGTGGTGACAGCTAATTATGTCCCCAACAAAAGATTTTGTCAAAATGTGCTTTATCCAATATAAACTATTCTGTTAAAAGAAAACTCAGTTTTAACTGCACTTTGGTCAGTTTACCTTTTTCTTTTGGGATTATTAAGTAGACAGCATCAGAGGCATTTGTTACCGTGACCTACATTTAGTTCTGTATGCATCTGAATACATTTTGAACTGGTTATATTATTATAAGATCTACTTAAAAGCGCTATCTATAGGAAATGCAAATTGACAGACTAAAATGTGGGGCAAAATCATTCGGTGTACCTATTAACTAGGGTTGCAACTTGTTTCTTTACTATGACAGTAAATGGAATATGTTTGAGCTGTGGACAAAATGAGACATCTTTGGGAAACACTGAGCGACATTTTCCACCATTTTCTGACACTTTACAGCTTATCAATTAATCGAGAAAACAATCTATTGATTATTGACAATGGGAATAATCATTAGCTGCAGCCCTATTTGAGTAGCTAAGAAACAAAAGCTGTGCCTTTTTTTTTGCCAAAGAAAGATTATTTGATCATCATAATTGCAGATACATTTTTTGTGTATTGACTATTGATTAATCGACTAATTGTTGCAGATCTAAATTAAACATGATTAAACAAACCAAAAAATATATTAATACTTGAAGCAAGCACTACGTGATGGACATGACGTGTTCAAGACCTTTACTTGTCACAGAGGGGCAGTTGGTTTTGCTGCAGTAGCAATAAATAAGAAACAAAAACACCGGATAGACACACAAGATAGAAACCACACATACATTACCACACATAATAATAAAAAACGTGGAAGTATAAACAACGGCTCGGTGGGGCAGTGGTTAGCAGCATTAGGGTTCCTGGTACAAATCCAGGGTGGTGGGTTCGGACCCCTCTGTGTGGAGTTTGCATGCTCTGCTTGTTTCAGATGTTTATGTAAACTTAGTCATTTGGATGAATTTTGAGCAGATTATTTATTCCCTGTGAATATTGCATCAAAGGCGAGTTTTCCTGAGTAACTTTTGATACAATTAAATATAATTAAAAGGCTTTTCTTTTATTGGAGACAAATTCATTCATGTTTTCTTCTCCCTGACTCTTGGCTATTGCTCCATTAGCTCTGTGGTTGTTTAAACAGCATCCTTTTCCAATGCAGGACGAGGCTGTTTAGCAGAGAGTGAAGGCTGTGCCCTTACCCTGAGATTTTTTTATTTTTTTATTAAGAAGTTAACATCTTAAATATTAACGCACGACTTTAAAAATAACAAGTTCATTTAGTCTTCACAGGAATGGCTTACTGGCCTTCGTTTTTTTATGTGTATGTATATATATATATATATATATATATATATATATATATATATATATATATATATA